>NW_013666890.1:313353-318820 GCF_000517525.1 Limulus polyphemus | reverse complement strand
AACGTATTTCCCATAATTCAGCTACGCAGATTTCGAAAATAATATTAATTTTTTTTTCTGTCACAAGGATTTTTTTACAAATTGGAAAGAAAATAAATTCTTACTTAGATCAAATTATTATTTGCATTTGTCACAATGAACATTTTTTATTATTTTGGTTGTTAACAAAAATACGAACAAACTGAAGGAAAGAGCAGAACATTAATGTCAAACGAATATGCATCTTCATGCATCCTGATTTTTTGGGTGAAATCTACATCTTTTACTCTCAAAACTACGTTTGTAGTGTTTCTTTTATGTATTGCATTATGACGTTTTGTAAGAAATCTGTACATGATGGAGAAAAATGGATATCATTTTCGGATTCAGCATATAGGAATTATTGTAGAACATGTAAACATTTCAAGACAATAAAACAATCACAGGCCTGTGTTATTATTGAAGTGAAAACTATAAAGTTGATGATATAACCACATTTTCAGACATGTTACCTGTTCATCTACAATCGGCCCGGCGTGGTCAGGTGGTTAGGGTACTCGACTTGCAATCTGCGGGTCGCGGGTTCGAATCCCCGTCACACCAAACATGCTCGCCCTTTCAGCCGTGGGGGCGTTATAATGTGATGGTCAATCCCATTATTCGTTGGTAAAAGAGTAGCCCAAGAGTTGGCGGTTGTTCTGTCACTGCTAAATTAGGGACGGCTAGCGCAGATAGCCCTCGTGTAGCTTTGCGAGAAATTCAAAACAAACAAACAAATCATCTACAATCTACATCAACCTCTGCTGGCTCACTTGCAAAGTATTTGCATGATCATCACAGACGACCTCACTATCCTACCCCTTCTCTAGCAATGCACCCCGAGCAACACCCTCTCTGGTGCCACTTAGTAGACGTCATTGTCTCTACTTCTCCCTCTCCTATCGCGCGAGGCAGCCAGTCAGCTCAAATGTCCAAAGTACCACCCTTACTACTTTTGTATGACAACTATATTATTCACAAACAAACCAACTACAAATATATCTCTTTACTCACTCAGTTATTCTCATGCACACACACACACACACACACTAACACAAATAATTATGTAAATGCACAAGTGATATACATAAGTATACCTACAAACAAGTAAATACAATTAGATAGTTAATTCATTAAATATGTGAATCATTATCACATAAAATAGAAAAGTGAATAAGTTGTACAATACACTAGTATTTAGCATGAGAGTTCTTTGCTTTTCACAGAGTAATGTTTTGTGTTTTCCTACCGCCATAGAGTTTATTGGTGTACAACAGTGAGATATTGTACTAAATGTTCTTTAGTACTACTGTAATTCAGTAAAGCTGTTTGCTAGTTTTTGACCTTCTCAGCTTTTATATAAACCCATACTGTCTCAAGAATGTTCATATCTGGACTTTGCACAGGATAAGTCATGCCTGTAAGAGATCCATCGGCTTCTATACTGTTAAAATGTTGTTTCACCATATTTTTTGTATGTTTGAGATCATTGCTTTGCTGGAAAATGAATTCCCGCCTGATCAATCGTGTTCCTGATGGAATGGCATGGTGGATTTGTCTGTAATTGTCAGAATTCAGGGTGCCATCAATATTGTATAGATCATCGACACCATTAACTTCAATCCTGTACTGGACTCTCACCATGCTTCACTGTATATGTTGCATATAAACTACGAATTATTTCTTCTCTCCACCAATGAACAATTAAAAGTCGGATTCATCTTTAAAAAGTAAGCCTCTCCAGCTTTGCTCATTCCACCATCTTTACACTGATGCCCATTTCAACTACATGGTTTAGTTGCTACTTTTCAGTGTCAGTTCCCGAGACCACGTGGGACCATTTCGTGACAATGTGTATTTTACTGTTTTCGAGATAACATTTACACCTGTATTTACAGCAAGGTTGTTGACAAGATCTCTTCTTGTCTGTTATAATGAACATACTAAGATACTTAGTATCAATTTGAGAGTTTCACATTTCCACTTCTATCATTATTGGCATCAATTTCACATACTTTATTCCGTCTTCCAAGCAGTACCTACAAAAACATGGCATGTGTTATTTCACTCCTGGAATCCATGCTCGAATTCATACTATTACTACTGTGTATAGTAAGACTGTCAGCACCTTCTGGAATTTTTAATGGTGTGACACTTTCTGATCACTTGGATGACAACTAATCACAGTGTAAATTATCAAAACGTGACTTTGATGCATGTCACTTCTATACCATAAAGGAATAGTATTTCCATCATATTTATTATTTTCATATTTTTTCCTCGCTGTTTCCATAATTATTTCCAATACTATATGTTGGGTGTAGGGGTATATATAGGTGTGTGTGTGTATGCTTTTCTACTAATTCTAAATAGATATGTTTTCATAACAGATATCTTTTGTTAAGTATATTATACTTGACTATTAACGTTTATAAATCAAAATGCCAACACTTGAATGTATTAAACAGCAATTAAAGTAACACAAAGCAGTACTTTTTACATGATTATAAATAAAAGTAATCTACAAAATACATTCGTACGTGAAAATACATACCAGAGGCTCTTCCTTGTATGAGACGTAAATAACGTTCTAAAGCTTCAGCAACGTTATTATCTACACATTTTCACTTATGTACTGACGAATAACAGACACGAGGCCAACATGATCAGAGTCTTTACCATTAATTACTTCGTTAACTGTTAGTTCTTCCCACCCAGAATCATCTAGAAAAGAAAATGAAATATTCCACGTCACTAAAACGTCCACATTTAATATGTAATGAAATTATACTTCTTTACAGGGGTGGATTGGCCTACAAGGACATCAGGCAATTGCCAGATGAGCTGGTGCATTTGACACACTCTTAGAAATTAATTTTAAATTTTAAATTATTTAGCCAGTATGAAGCATATGATATTGCACAGCCTGGCTCTTTAATGCCAATCTCCTCGTGCTTCTCCACCAGTCTCAGAAAATCTGGATTTGACGAGATTATTCAAACAGGACATGTCATACAATTACATATTGTGTTTAATTAAAGTTACATAGCACTTGTTTTTTTAATCACCTTTTGATAAATCGAGACACTATTATAAGTGTAAATTATGTTTATACCCCCACTAGATTATACTGTAAATTTTAAGGTATGTCGTATAACATCTGTCAATATTCACCAATCCTGCATTTAAGTATGTCCACGAGGTTGGAACAAGCGGATGGACAAAGTCAAACCAATATGATCCACTTTGCTTTGCAGTGGAGGCATAATTACTGTTCGGGTTTTAATGAATAAGGAAGTTGTTGAAAAGTTATAAATTGAACAAGTATAATTCTCTCATATGTTCTTAATATAATATAGTTCTTGGTAGTCAGATGATGGTTGTTTTAAATTTTATGCAAAGCTACTCGAAGATTAGCCATCCCTAAAATAGCAGTAATATATTAGAGGCTAAAAGGGCGAGCATGTTCAATGATGGGGATTCAGACCCACAACCTACAGATTGCGAGTCGAGTGCCCCAACCATCAGGCCATACATCACACAATTTAACTGTCTCACAGGAAAAGTCCTTCAACAGGAAGTTAAGTAACACCCGACTGAAATTGGAATTTTCAACCTGAGTGATACATTATGCATACACAGGTTAAATGAACAGATCAGAGACCCTAGGGTTCAGATATAGCCATGACTCCTTTTGAACCAATGAGTAGCAGCACCCGCCGCCACAAAGGCTTTTTCAGTCTTATTGAACAGAATAACAGAATTAATAGACAATATCTTGATGTTTCCAGAAATGAAAGTGTTCAGGACATTATACTTCAAAACTTGAACAGTTCAATCAGAAGCCCCACTGCTAGCCATTAGACCACGACTGACGTGGCATTTCTCCTATGTAAAATAATTTATTATATACTTAGCTAGAAGTGAAATCACCAAAATTTAATTAAACCAAATTAATAAAGTGATTGTAGGTTCCACTTTAAGACCATTGTAGTGAATACTAAAAATATACTGGCCATTTTATTAAAACCTTTGCCAACTACGGAAATTTTAGCAGATATAGTAATTTTATTCAAGTTACATGTTTGATTATGGGCTACACACTTAGAAGTGTGGATCTGTAGTAAGTTAACATATGCCAGCTGGGGAATTCAGTAGTAAAGATGACAATATTTAACTTCACGTGAAAAAGATCAATCGGAACAAGACTTGGTGATTGTTGTGAACAACGAATATGACTGAGACTGCTATCATGTTCTTTGAACTGATGTAGGACAATAAAATATTGAAGAATTGTTACATTATAGACTTGGAAGAACCCTTGCCTATCGCCATGAACATTCTGTAATGGCAATAGACAAGATTAACAACAACTAAAACACATTCAGATACACTCTGGATATTACCTGCCTTTATGAAGAAATAACAAAAGACTAAACCTTTACCACAAGAACTTTTCCCACATCATTACATCACCTCCAACAGCTCTGAACTGTGCTTTCATGTTCACATCTGAAATAAGCAGGTTTCTGGTCTTGCTGTCAGCTACATACGACAGCTTTTGTACTTTCCTACACATAGTATGATTGGAGAAAGCAAAGTCCTAATCACTGCTGAAAGAATCAATTAACTGGGATGTAGCTTGATCAGTGGCATACCTTTGTTTTCAAATGTGGGATGAGCGCACAGTTTTTATAGCTAGGATATGTATAAGAATACGTGTGGGGATATGCCCATCTCGTTCCCTGTGAAAATTACGCCTATGCGCCTGACATCTATTGCACCTTCGATGTTGTTCAATCGTTTTAAGGCTCTTCAGTCATCAACGGTTGACGAACACAGTTTTCGTCAATGACAAACATACTCCTATTTGATTGCCGTTCTCAAGACTCTAATGACTTTAACAGTTGGTCAAAGAAAGTGTTTGTGACAGATATTCCTGATGGATGGGTACTTACTCTTGTGTTATATTTAAAGTCAGAGATCATTGCCCTTACTCACTGTCATGTAGAATTACCAGAATACGAGTATGGATTATACATCTGTATTTATAAATTATTTTAACTGTGTGTCGAAGGCGTCTTAGTAAAGTGGCCTTTTATTGTATATTAATTAACTGTTTAGAGCATTCAACACTTTAATACAGCCATTAACAGTTTCAGTTAGTTTAATGTAAGTTTCAAAGATTACAACAATTAATGAAACAGAAGATTCAGCTGTTACTAATTGTTACTTGTTCCGCATGTCAAATAAACACACGAATTGACGAGTCTTGTTCTCCAACATCGAGGCATTTTTTTAACAATTCTACTTGTTAGACCCCGGCATGGCCAGGTGGTTAGGGCGCTCGACTCGCAATCTGAGGGTCGCGGGTTCGAATCCCCGCCCCAAACATGCTCGCCCTTTCAGCCGTGGGGGCGTTATAATGTAACGGTCAATCCCGCTATTC
>NW_013666890.1:300037-313311 GCF_000517525.1 Limulus polyphemus | reverse complement strand
AAAACAAACAAACTATTTCTGTCACGTGAAATGTAGAATATAATCTTGTTTTAATTTCAAATAAAACAAATTAAATGGACATTTTACATAAAGTATTATTATCTTTACTCTGGATGAATTTATGATAAAACCAAAATATTTTTGGAACAAGAAAATTTATAATGATTTCAATTCAGAATAAGTCATGTTTAAAGTTCATCTTTAAATATTAATAAGCAACATAATTTTTTTTATCCGAAATAACAAAAAAATTCTACTGGAAATGTATATTATTTTACATGCGAGAAAAATATTTCAAATTGATAGCAGATATCTCAGACATTAGTTCATAAAATGCTTAATACCTGGGAGAATAAATCTACTTCAAGTCTACTTTAAAGATAGTTTTTATTTTATTTTCTTAAACCATCTCACCATCTTGGAAGTTGGATTTCATCCAAAACTTTTCATTTCTTACTGCGTCACGTTTTTGGGCTCTTTCAACATTTTCGAGAACCTACAAAGACACACATACACACAGATTTAAAACTTTCATCTAGTTACAATATTTTATCAATTTTTTATTGAGTATTGCTAAAAAAATATATTTAAACAAACTTTTAAATTATTATAATCAAGGCTTGATATTAACGGGGATCCAAGCTTGCATCAAGGCTCACACATTTGAAAGATGTAAATACAATTTCTTTTTTTGTCAACATTTTCCAAAAACAGGCAAGTAAAAATTGCAAACTTGTCAGTTGTTTGGCGAATCTACTTTACTGCATGAACATTGTTTGTAAATATATGCATGATAGGACAAACACTTTTGAATCCAACTGCACTGGCAAAAATTAAAACAAACAAAAAACATAATATTACTGTTTTATCGATCGTGTCACCCATTCCGATTATGTGCAGTAAAGTTGGTGATGTCATTGTACAGTATTGTTGACAGTTTAACCTTAAAAACTGTAACGACTACACAGAATGTACTTTGAAGCTTCATTAAAGTTGAAATGGTTGAAATTATCAATAAATGTACCATGAAAAAAAATCCCGATGTCTTTTCTGAGTTTTATTCGAATGACTGTAAAATAAAAATGGCGATTGACCTTGTGGCTAGTAAATGATCGATAAGTAACGTTATATGACTGTTGTGAGAGGCCTGATCTCCTGATCGGAATTTAGGTCTTTTGTGACCTAGGAGGGTCAGGCAAATTGTTTGTTTGGTTTGTTTTGAATTTCGCGCAAAGCTACACCAGGGCTATCTACGCTAACCGTCCCTAGTTTAACAGTGAAAGACTAGAGGGAAGGCAGATAATTATCACCATCCACCGCCAACTCTTGGGCCACTCTTTTACCAACGAATGGGTGGGATTGACCGTCACATTATTGACCTCCCTTTCGTTCAGTGTATCAACTTACGTAAGTAAATGAGAAACAGACAAGATTGTTTAACTGATGATATTTTATTCTATGGTGAATAATGTTTCGTGTCAAAAGGAAAAAAAAAACAGGGTCGTGATTGTAAGCATACTTACAAATCAGAAAATTGTTGTTGTGAATAAAGTGGACTGGTTGGTGTTATCTTTCATTTCTCGGCAATCCGTTTTCCGTGATCGGGAAATTCGACAAATTTTACCGATTCCGATCACCGATCGGTAAAACTGCATAAAATGAAATAATGATTTTAAAACAGGAATAATAATGCAATTCTCCCGATACATTTTCCACGTCTGTTTCATAACTTAATTTCACCAGGCATAGCAAGAAAGCCCATGGGCTGCTATCATCCTTGGGGTTAAGGAGGAGCTACCTAACATCTGTGGTCTCTTTTGGCTTACTGCTGTCTGTACCAACTAGCTCTGCTGAGGCAGAGATTCAGCAAGATGAAGATGATCAAGACCAATTTGAGATCTTATCTGGGAGTTGACAGGATCACTGACCAGCTTCCGGTCATGCTCCACTCATCTTCAGTAAGTGACTTTGATCCCATAAGAGCTATCCATCTTTGGAAATGAGGATCACTTCGCACAAGGAGACCTAATACTGTAGAATCCAGACTGAGAAGCAGGTGCAGGAGAGGGACGAAAAAGGGGACGAAGGAAGAATCCAAAAAATGGATGATGGGACATCATCGAACACTGACACATACCAGATTTCCTTTCACTATTTATTTTGATTAGGAAAGGACACATTTAACTCATCACCACCTAAGACCTTTTAGAGCTACTTGCATGTTTTCCATATGATATTCTTCCTTATTACAAATTCACGAAAGACTAATTAACAGCTGTTTCTGGATATGAAAGAACGGATTCCTATAAAACTAGTGGTGATGCGAATTGAACAATATTCCATCTCTCCATCAAATGTTTGACATTTTATTGACAAATATGTGTCAGCTAGATGGTAATTTGTTATATGGGAACAAGAATAGATTAGACTAACAATGATGCAAATATTTTCTTCCATTATTGATTTTGATTATTAAAAGACAGTACTTTAAAGTGAAACAAAAAGTCAGTTATATCGTGCTTCAGAGAGAAATTAAAGATCATATATAATATAAAAATCATTGAAGTTGTCTGAAAAAAAAATGAAATAGTTTGAGTTGTTTTTTCTTCTTCATGAAATACGAGTTCACAATAAAATAAATTGAGACATGTTGATATCTTTAGTTTACTTTCAATTTATGTAACATCCGCTACTTAATTCGGTGATTTTTCTGATAACCTCCACCGTAGAGCACATTTTACAATGAGCTATAGGATTGTCCCCTAAAAATGTGTTTTGGGGACCAAGCTGGTTCCCTGAAAAAATTTAAGCGTCAGCCCTGATAATTATTATAAACTGCATTTAAACAATCAATAAGAATATATCTATTTTGTTAGAAATGTAAATGTATTTTTTAATTTAATAATCAGTTATTTCGTAAATCTTAAATAAATCAAAAATGTCTGCGTTTAACCGAGATGCTTATAAAGGATTTATGTCCTAAAAAAATCATTACTTTGAATTTAAAATCACATACTCATTGGAAATGTTTGTAATTAATCAGTTAAAAGTTGTTTGTTCTGGGTGATTTTTGCTTGGGCAGTTTAATTAGTTTTCTTTAAAGTGAATTTAATGAAAATTATTCTTACCTTACTGATTGGTATGAGTAGGCTTAACTTTTTCTCAAGGATGATTTTGGCCAAAATCACCACAAATATGGAAAAAGCTGCGTTTTCGTAGTCTGTAAACTGTACCTGTTAGTATTAAATATGAAAATAAGTCAAAAAGATGAATATTCTACAGTGCATTTATCTTGACTATCTCAGATAAAAAAAATAATGTAGTGAAAAATAAAACCCGAGTTTAGAATCACTAAATTTATAATTTCTCAGAGCCACAAATAATCGGTAACCTATTTTCGAGCCACGTTTTAAAGATTATGTTATAGATTTAAATTGTACAAAATAAATCAAACTATAGTCAGTTATGTGTCTTGTAAATTGTTACGTTTTGAAAACAAAATTTAATAATAGAGATGTGATATCAATTAAACATTAAAAAAACTAAAATAAAGATTCATCTTTAAAGGGGGGGATTATAGTGTGTGTGTGTGTGGTGATAGCATATTAATGAATATGTTACAGCATATTTAGTTAATTTAATTAAATTATGAAACTCACCTCCATGGGTCTAAACTCCAATCGCCAGAAGGCGCTATTAGCAGCATCGGGAATCTTGAGCCGGATTGTTGGAAACGTCGTACTGAGCAAAACTACCTAAAAAGGAAACATCAGCGTATCTCTTGTATGGTGTTTTTAAATGTCTAACTCACCACAGTGAAACTCCGAATCAATATTAGCATACCTTGTTGATAATATATAACATTTTTTTTATAACATTAACTTCGAAAATTGTACTTGAAATATTTTAATCACCTGAACATTTTTCTTGGTTTGTTTATTTGTTTGTAATTAAGCACAAAGCTACACAATGGGCTATCTGTGCTCTGCCCACCACGTTGTAAGTCCGCAGACATACCGCTGTGCCACTGAGGGGCTTCTCTTGGTTTAGTTGGAAATTTCGCGCACAGTGCTAGCACAGTGAAAGACTAGAGGGAAGGCAGCTAGTCATTACCACCCACCGCCAACTCTTGGGCTACTCTTTTTATCAACGAATAGTGGGATTGACCATCACATTATAACGCCCCCACGGCTGAAACGGCGAGCATGTTTGGTGGGACGGGGATTCGAACCCGCGATCCTCAGATTGCGAGTCAAGAGAATATTTTTCTACGAAATTTCTTCAAGATACATATTATGATTCAATAGATTAACATTGATATACTATTTGGTATTTCGTTGGTTGACATCTCAGCGACATAGCTTCCACCAGGTTTGATATACAAAAGTTATTTTAAACTATCTCTAAGAAACCACCCATGACCAAAAATTAGACGAACAAAATAAACTAAGAAACCCAATAATATCTTCCGTCTTCGGGAGTCAATTTATGTAAGGAACATGAATCCAAGTCAGGGAAGCATAACCCATTTCTCTTCAAACAATCAATAACGATTTTAAGTAAACCTTTGTGGGGGAACTGGATTTTCGAAATCTCACATGATGATCCTAATTATTAAAAATGTCACAGTAGTATTAAAAAACACGTGTTTAGGCAATCAAGTTCGTGCACATACTTAAACGTAATAAATTACTTAGTAATTTTTTTTATCGAATGTGGAAACAATCCTTGTTCTTTCAATAACAAATCCATGTTTGACTTAATACAGACTAAAAAACTTACGAGCAAATTAAATGTTCCAGTCTCATCTTCCTCCAGTTGCTTCTCCGAAACGAATAGTGGATCACGAGCAAAAGATCGAGAAATTAAACGAGCTAGTTGAGGATCTACTCCTATTAAAAAAAAAGAGAGAGAGAAAACATAGCATCAGTTATATTTCCTAGTAAATACCAGACTTCGTATTACAAGTAGATGGTGGACTGGTCGTGTGGTAGAAGCTCTGAATTTGGGAGTTAGTGAGCCGGGTTCTAATTCGTGCAACACCATAAAATTATTTCTCGCATTTTAAGCTTTAGATGCGTTATATTCATAACAGTACTGTATAGTCTATAGATTTCATATATCATTGAAAGAAAGTCCAGAAAATTATAAATGGGTTGCGTTGCTGAATTATAGGCTTTTAGGTCTGTAACAGATTTAGTTGCAAAACTTTCAAATTCAAATAACACTGCATTCATTTATAATAAAGTTGAAATCCACACAAACCGAACAATTCCAAATTGATACCGACACTAATTTCGACATTTCAGTCCAACATATGTACAGTTAATACATATTTCTCAATGTTATTAATAACAAAAAGAAATATTCAGAATTATTTACTTAGATGTTTTTTATATCTCATAAATATGTAAATATCTGGTAAATATGTGGGACGTTGTGGGATTCAGGTTAAACCAATTAGAAGGAGTACCCCCGACTCAGTTTGAGTCTTGCTTTGGCCTGTACCTCAAAAAATGGGACACATTATACAATTACACACCTTGGGGTTTGTACCCTGTTTTGAATGTAGGTTTTGTAGTTGCGTTTTTTTTGTTTTGCAGAAAATTAACTCTAACTATATCTCATCTAAGGTTTGGATCTGCTGTGTTTACGCTATCCTTCCTTATGATGTGTATCTGTTACAAATATTTTATGGCTTATTTAAGTATATATAACAATAAAGCGAAACATGGAACCCAGATAAGAGTAAATTAGTCTTGATGTGCATACAAAACTAAAATCCAGATGGATATGCCGAAACTTAATGTTCGTACTAAAAATATGTTTAGTTTATTTCGAGTGCCAGCGTCACCTGGAAAACTTGAGCATTCTTTTTAAATGTTTAAAATTCTACAGCAAACGTTTTTAACCGGTTTAGACATGGAAAACTCCGTTCGCTGTCATTGATCTAACTAGAATAATGAGAGCTCACAATTTATGGGTTATCGAATATCTGTAGATATATACAATGCCGTGTGTTATATCAAACTAAAATCCACACTTTTTTGAACTTTGTCACAAAGTCTCCTTTACTAGTTTCCACACATTCACGTGCCCTACAAACCCACGCACCCCCTTCAAGTGGCACAGTGGTAAGTCTGCGGATTTACAACGCTAGAAATCTGGTTTCGATACCCACAGTGGGCAGAGTACAGAAAACCCATTGTGTAGCTTTGTGCCAAATTACAAAAAACAAATACAAACTCAATTTCTAGGAAGGTTGCCAGATTTGACATCATCGCACAATATTTTGTCGGAGTATCCATATCGTCTAATGATCTGCAAGTTTATTAATTCTTCGTTACTATACATGTATGGTTTCTGAAGTGAAGCGAGACCATCAACTGGCCTGTTGCATTCCACCAGAAATTTTTGGACTCATACAACGCAACAACCTAACCAACAGCAAGAAAGACAAACAAACAAAACAAAAAAACCGCCACAACAAAAATCTAGATCAACTAAGATGCCAACAACAGAAAAGACGTCAACATGACGAACCATCAACCAATCTCATAATTAACAGATCCGACCGACAATTAAGCGCTGAAGAGATACATCTGCTCAACAAAGGACTCAACTTCTCAGTAACGCCAAGAAATATTCCATCTATTGAAATAAGGCGTGCCTTGAAGACCTAGCCAGAAGACTAGTGATCGATTCTACACAGACCAAAAACACCAACAGAACTACGGAAAACAACCACCGGAAAGGAGACAAAATCAACATCAATTCCATCAATAACCAACAACTTATCTTCCCAGGTAAAACTGAAAACATCTATTTCCCCGAAACACCTCAAAATAGTATTTTAAACAACTTTTTCAAAGAATTCTCACACAAAACCACCAACATAATTTCACAGAAAAGAAAGCTAAAAAACAACCTTACACAGAAAGATATTAATTATATAAACAACCTAAAACAAGACAACAACATCAAAATTCTAAAAGCAGATAAAGGCAATGCTGTTGTAATAATGAACACAAGTGAGCACATTAAAAAAATGAATGACATCCTATTAGATACAAACAAATTTAAGCCAACCCTCACAAATCCAACAAAAACACATAAAAACCAACTAAACAAAATGTTACTACAATTGAGAAAATCCAAAACAATTTCAGAAAACCTTTATTCCTACGTACGTAAGACCGACTCCCCCACACCACAACTATACGCACCCCCAGCCTCACAAACCCCATTGTCCACTAAGACCCATAATGTCGACCCATGATTCGTTTAACTACAACCTTGGTAATAACATAGTATGGACATTTTTTACATGTGTAACGTCAGTAGGCTACTTTTTTAAAAACTCTTTTAACTTTAAATCTATTCTGGATCAAATAAATCATAAAGCCTTAATGGCCAGTTTTGACGTGATCTTCCTTTTCACTGAAGTCCCAATTACTGAAGCCTGCAAGATAGTTTTAAAACTTTATATCCAAACCCATTAATACCCATCCCTAGCAAACAACTAACAACTCTTCTAGAATTCACTACCACCAAAACCAACGTCATGTTCAACAACAAAAATTACATACAAATAAATGGCTTAAGTATGGGCAATCCTGTGTCACCAATTCTAGCCAAATTTTCATGATACAGGTTGAGTATCAAGCGATCAATTCAGCCATATACAAAAACTCAAACCAAAATTGAACCAACTTAAAAGAACACCTTTATACTTATATTAATTAATCACCTAACGTCTAACTGTAACGCCACGTACAATCTCGTACCCGTTCACACTCTCGTCCCTAAGACATGTGCCCTATAATGGTCAGTTTCAAACTGTCTTTGTTAACCTGAAGATTACCTAAGAAGGTCGAAGCGTTGTTCTTGTACTTTATTTTAATTAAACTTTTACTACTCATACAAGCCGTCTCTACTAGACATGTATGGTTTAGCCAATACACAAACAAAAACTGTTCTCCAAGATCCATCATTTGAAACGTCGCCCCTACAATATATTCTTTATCCAAATGGTCAGTACAACTTTTAGTATTTGTCCTAGGGAAAATATCGCCGTCCATCATTAAACGTTACGACGATTTGGCCGATAGAATAAAAGTGATGGAAAATGGCCAGTTTTGCTATCAACGCATTTACTAATTTACCAGCACTATAAATAATACCTCAAAATAAAATCCAGTAGCATAGCGGTATGTCTGTAGAAACCGCTAGAAACCGGGTTTCGATACCCGTGGTGGGCAGATCACAGATAGCTCTTGTGTAGCTTTGTGCATAATTAAAAACAAACAAACAAACAAAATAAAATTACACAATACTAAAGTAGAGATCCCACTTCAAAATCACACAATACTAAAGTAGAGATTCCACTTCCTGTTATATTTATCTCGATCGTTGAAATGTTTTGAAAATAACGTGTCCATGTGTTTAGGGCAGTATTACAATCAACAATACGGAACCACAATCGAAACCTCACTGTCACCAATACCATCTAAAATTTCCACGGAATCTTTGAATTGAATTATTTCCATTAGTAGGAATTAACATGAAGATTCCATAAAGAAACATGAGATAATCAAATATAAAAACCAAACTTCGCCTTGGCATAAATTTTAAAAAATCTTATATATCTAAACAACGAATTAATAAAAGCAATCCGCTAACAGCATAAATTTTACGTACTTATTTTTTTAACCATACACTAACGAATATTGAAGTAAAATTATAAAATAGCTCTATTAAAAAAAAAAGAACCATAAAATGTACACGAAAATGTGTTCCGTTGTTATAAAAATATAAGGCTTATACAATCTGTTTTACTAATTAAACATAAAAGCAGAAAACGTTCCAAACAACATACGGCAAGAATACAGTAAAGGTATTTTAACCTTCAAAAAACATTTAATATCTTAAGTGAAAAAAATTTAAAACAACTTTAATAACATAGAAAATATTGTAATATTTTAAAATGAACCACCTAATTCAAAGTGATCCTGTAAATTTGATTTGTGACTGCTTATTAATATTTCAATAACATTCATAAAATCTAAATTAGTTGTAAATTTTCTTTAGGCCTACAGAATAAAGATTACAATGAACAACGACCTTCATGTGACAAAAACGATAAAAAGTTATATAAGAACCTTATTGTTCTATATACTCACCACCCACCAACTCAGACTATGCTCTTGCATCTATCTGTAAATCTGAGAGGTCTATAGACCTTTTATTCAATTAGCGGTCTGTCACCCCCACCTCCCAGAATACTAAACGAAAACGCTTCATGGAAAACACAACAGTGTAAAAGGTAGGATTACGGGTTGTAGCTAAGAAGATTAATACATCCTGTTATTGAAAGAACGACAAGACGGGTGCATGATAAACGCAGTTTGCTAAAACATGTAATTTAGTTATAGAATGCAAATAAACCGATTTATTGTTTGTATCAGCATTTTTGCCCAAAGCTACACAAGTGCTATCTTGTACAGGGAATTTAGCTATTCGAACTGTCAGTACTAAAGTTACAGTTCGTCATTCGAGTGGTCAACTGGTATCTATTTAGTGGTCATTCGGATTTTCAATTATAAACAAGCAGTTGACCATTGAAATGCTAAAAGGTGATTGTCTGCCGGTTGATAGCCATATGAAGTTTCAATAGGATATTGACAATTGGCCATTCGAGTTGTTAATACTAAATTTACAATTAATCATTCGAATGACTAACTGTAAATTTCCTGTTTAAAATCGGAATGGCCAACTGACATCCAGTTAACACTTAATCATTCAAATGGCCAACTGTAAATTTACTGTCCACAATTCAAATGGTCAACTGCCAGATAATTGTTAGTTGATCATTCGAATGGCAAACAAACCTTATTAATGGCAGTCTGAATGGACAACTATTGAATATTCGAATGGATCTCATCTGACAGAAAGTTACTAGTTGGACATTTAAATGGCTAACTGTAAATGTCCCATTCGAAATGGGTATGACACACAGGCAGCTGGTTACTAGTTAGTCATTCACAATGTTAATTGTAACTCATCATATGGCCATTCAAAAGGTCAACTTGCAACCAATTTGTGTTCCTTATCTGCACATAGCCATCCATAATTCTGAACTAATAGACCAGAGATGAGGCAGCTGATAAACAGCATTCACTATTCACTCGTTCTTGGTCTACCATTATGTGACCCAATTGTGGTATTTGACCGTCGTCCTTGTAGCGCACCCGCGGTCTCAAAGTAGAGGGTATTTTTTTCTTTTACAACAGTGGGATATGAACCTTGAATTGAATTCATAGTTTGAATACCCTAATCTCCAGGTTACACCCCGCTACCTAAGAGATTCAAATGGTATAAACAAGTATTACGATTAGAAACTATAAATTTTAAAGTTAACAATGTAACATCATAAATTTACCTACCTGAGTTTACCAATTTGTCGAAGTATTTTTCATCATAAACGATAGGAACATCGTTTAGTTTAGAATGGTCTGTTGACAGATAAAAGCTTACAGGTTCCCATCGAGAGCACGGAATAACGGTATAACCTAACTGATCGGGCTGAAAAACAAACAAGAAAGAATGCGAACTACAAATGTGGAATGATTCTGCATTTTGTAATATCTTATTTAAGAAGAATAAAAAAACGATGAAGTTGTTTGCCTTTGTTGCTATGATTCAATGGTTTAAAGTTATGTGATCATCTGCTTACAAAAAATGTAGCTTGAAATGAAAACCTGTATTGTATAAAAGCTAATAACCAAGTATCATTATGTAGAAACAGTATTCTGAAAAGTGATTAACATTGCTGCACTCTTGTTTCCAAAATTGGCTTTCACATATTCTTAAAGATGCCAGTATAATTTTTACCCAATATCTTGATTTGGTAATCACTAACTAATTACACGATACATATATTTTTTTTACATACAACAGTATATAATATATAAACTATCAAGAGATTAAGAACAAAGAAACTGTTCCAGAATTCAACATTGTTTCTTTTCAAAGAGAACTTGAACCCTAAACCTAATTATTAGGATGAGCTGTGAACTAACAGAAGTCAGATTATCCTATATTTTTTGTGGAATAATCGTACAAACAGGGAGAAAATGTGAAGGTTGAAAAGGGTGAAATCCTCGTAATCCACGAAATCATATCGATTGTGTTTTCATGTACTTTTATTTGGTTTCTTTGTCTGTATGCCAAAATTATCGAAATTATAATGTTTACACTTCTTTTTTACAACTTCTCTTCCCCCTCCCCCTCCCCCACGCCTTAATCCTTAATTTTCATATTAGCGTCTTGACTTGCTGGCAGCCGACATTGGAATGTGAAAAGGTATGAAAATGGATAAATATTTGATAAGAATATTGGTGAGAATAGAGTGGTTAGATCTAGCACAAGTCATAGTTTAATTGTAACTGACGATGAGGAAGATTGCAAATCTTTGAAGAACAAAATGTGGCACAGTGTTTAGAATATACTGGGTAATATTTCTTCAAACATCGTTACTGCTGGTTACATCTGTAAGGAATTGCTTTATGGCAAGTTTAAGAACCAGTTCATAGTTTTTCACCTGTACTAGATACAGTAATTTGATTACCATGGCTCGAGTACGACTTAATGCAGGCCTCTTTCTTGGTAGTCCTAGTATCCCAAGCTGATCCGCATTCCTTAGTTTTCTAATACCATTAAACAAGGGTATATCCTATTCTTAAAAGTTCTAAATCCCCGATCATAAAATATCTTTACGATCTGGCTGTAAGAATATTTGCGTCAGAAAGGACTATTACATGCCTTTCCCAAAAGCTATCAATTTTCGGTGACATCACACTATCTACAACCGCCAAACAATGTCAAATTGTAACTCTGATACCACGAATTTATAACATTACTTGGTGATTTACGTATTCAAACTCGTTTCAATATAACGTACTCAACAACCCATTGTATTGTTCACCACTCTGAAAAACAATTTCCTATAGAGATACGTGCAACATATATGTTTGTTTTAAATATGCAATAAAATCTAAGAATCGCGAAATAATGCACTGAATTGCTGTTTTCGTTTTCCCTCAGGTTCTTCATAAATGTTCTAAAAGTTATTGGCACGTAAGACTTGAATATTTATGACTGTATGTATTCCACTTTTTTTCTCATTTTCGAATTGCAATTGCATTTCAAACAATAATGTAATATTGTGAAGGAAGAAGAAGTTTTCTTTACTCCTCTTAATGTTGAAAACTTCCGAACTTCATCCGCAGGAGCCGGCCAGGTGGTTAGGGCGCTCAACTTGCAATCTGAGGGTCGCGGGTTCGAATCCACATCCCACCAAACATACTCGCCCTTTCAGCCGTGGGGTGTTATAATTTTACGATCAATCCCACTATTCGTTGGTAAAAGAGTAGCCCAAGAGTTAGCGGTGGGTGGTGATGGCTAGCTGCCTTCCCTCTAGTCTTATAATGCTAAATTAGGGACGGCTAGCGCAGATAGCCGTCGTGTAGCTTTGCGCGAAATTCAAAGCCAATACTTTTAACGGACAAGAAAACCAACTTAAGGGGGGGGGGGTCGTGCATGGGCAGACTGTGAATCCCAGAATTGACGATTCCCATTTCATTGCCACTGAAACCGTGATGATAGTAAAATTACAGTATTCAGAGATACAATAGTCCAATAGTTGGCGGTCAGTACTATTAGCTAGCTGTGAATGACGACCTGAAGTTAATAAATAAGTACTTCCAAACAATAGTTTAAAGGACTATATATGGTATTACGAGCCTGTTTGCTAAGCAGTTTTCCCTTACAAAAATGGATTGTTTGTTCACCAAATTTGTCGGAATAAACGTTTTTCCAGTCGTTCACAAGTGGTTGATATCAGATGTAGATATATCTCCTACAGACAGCTTAATGTAAGCTATTAACATTCTCAGACAATAGCATAATCATTGTAAGGAAAACATTTTGTTGAAATGCACACGTTGCCGAGTTGCGCGAGCGTGCTGAAAAAGTTTAAACTAAACTTTCGTACGGTCCAAGTTTTATTAGCCCAAACCACTTGAAATGTGCAGTGATGCTTAATCACCCAAACAGTTAACAATCGTGACTTTATTAATGAAATCATTTCATACTGTCATTCTAAAACCGAATAACGTAGACTTTCCTATAGACTGTATTTGGAAAAGTTTTTTTTTGCTTCGCATTTTGTTCAACTTGGGGTATGATGGCGGGTAAAACAAAATCTGCTGTAA
>NW_013666890.1:295649-299142 GCF_000517525.1 Limulus polyphemus | reverse complement strand
CAATGCTATAAGTGTAGCTACCAGTTTGGCCGCCAATTTTGATTTCATTCCTTTAAGTCGCACACTCAATTTTTGGGCAACATCATTTTTTTTCACACCTAAGGTGTGTTTGATAAGATGCGACTTTTTGTCAATAAACACCAATAAACCACAGCAAATAAGAAAATGACACTCAATAGTAACTAACATTACCTTTAGGATCGCAATCCTATTATTCGGAACATACCTTTAATTTACAGAACCCACCAGATTTGTTTAGGATATATGGTGATAGTTTTTTCCTCTAAAACAGTGTTAATAGCCTCCTTTATAGTAACGCTATGGAATTTAGATTAACAGTTTCTTGTCATCATCCTCATGCAATCGGTACAGCCATATCAAGCATCATTATTTATGCTAATTGCTTAAGCTAATACCACGTGACGCTAAACACTCTTTAATTAGCAGAATTACATAAAATTTAACAAACTTGTGTTTAAAAATTGGCAAGTAATGATGAATAATAACTGTCCACCCATATGATGCTTTTGAAAACTTAAGCTAGAAACTGCTAATCTAGTTTGCTTGACCTAACCAATAATTATGTATCTGCACGTTTTTTCACATTATAGTTTTGCTGCTCTAAATTAGCCGTCTTTAATCCGAATGACAAAAACTAAAAACCGTCCACTTTTACTCTTATTTCAAGCTGTAGTAAAAATGTTAGACCTATAGCTCCCGTGATTTTTTGCGTAGGCGTGCGCAAACATTTTCGTCAAATTTGAGCAGTTGTTGTTAAATAACTTTGCACATGTGACTTACACTTGCACCAAATGAGACTCTTAAATGTAGGTTGAAAAGATCTATCAGTGACCAAATTTGGAAAAAAAAATCCGTAAAAGTTAAGTATGTTTCTCTATCAAATAAAGTTTCGGTACTTATGGTACCAAGTAAGAAAAAAAAATCAATCAAAATTGGGGATGTTATATCTCAGGCATTTCTTAATGGATTGCCTTAAAATTTGGTATTTGAAATAAGAGCACATCCACTGAAAATATGTGATAGTTTGGATTACCACAGTCCGAGAAACATAATGTGGAAAATCGCTAATCTATCACTTCTATTAGTAATACACAGTGTGTCCTGCAGCAGGTTGTTTTGGCCGTACGACACGCTATCGTGTGTCTTGATGTAAAAAAATCAACGAATTTATTTTAGATCTACAGATTGTTATTAAATACAAAAGTTTTGTACATAAAGGTTATTTTGATCTCTTATAAGATGTGTCCTTTATATCAGTGGGAAGAAAATATAACATCCACAATTCATTTTATAAGAGGGCTTAGCTCAAACTAATGATTTTATTAAACATCCTACACGAGGATTGTTTGTTTGTTTTTTTTAATTTCGCGCAAAGCTACACGAGGGCTATCTGCGCTAGCCGTCCCTAATTTAGCAGTGTAAGACTAGAGGGAAAGCAGCTAGTCATCACCACCCACCACCAACTCTTGGGCTACTCTTTTACCAATGAATAGTGGGATTGACCATCACATTATAATGCCCCCACAGCTGAAAGGGCGAGCATGTTTGATGTGATGGGGATTCAAACCCGCGCCCTTCAGATTACGAGTCGAGCGCCCTAACCACCTGGCCATGCCGGGCCAGCTATATGAGGAAGTAATTCAATCTGACGTGGAGAAAATTTAATATCAAAAACAAAACAGAATTGACTTGAAGTATACAAGCTGACAACAAAAAGTTCCTGACATTGGTATGTTTGACTAAAAAAAACAAAAACAAATGGACAGTTTGCTGAGATGATAAAATGTTTATAATTAGCAATTACGTAAAAATAAACTACTAATACGATCTTTTCTAGAAGTCGATATTTAAGTATAATAAAATTGTTGTGCATAAAATACTCATTAATCGTATTTCAAGAAGCTAATTTTGCAATATGCTTCAAGTTACAGAATAGATCACTGCAGAATTTTGTACTTACTGCTTATATTCTCTTAATATAGTAGGCAAAACAACCAATAATAGAAGTAATTATGCGAAGACACAGGTGTTACACATACAAGAGACATAAACAATGAGTACCTGAAGGATTTCCAGTATAAGAATGTGATTATACTTGCTAGCACTCAGGGTACCATCAATTTTGTGTATATCTCCAACACAACTGGCTGAGATGCACCTAACACTCGTATTGGTCCTCCAGCTTGCTTCACTTTATATGTACATTGATTATAATACTTTTCTCCTGCCATCGAACAGTATCGTTGATTATTGTGAAACAATTTGGATTCCTCTATTAAGAGCATTTGTTTTAGTTTTACTAATTCCATTGTTCGGTGTATGATGTATATTTTAGCCATTTGGTTTAGTTATTTCTTTTGATAAGTGATTACTACGCAGGTACACATCCACGGAGGTTACTTGCTATTCATGTCTATCTTGTTGTAGATTTAGCATTCATACCTGTAATTACAAGTAGGTCTCTAGATATCTACCAATTTGGTATACATCTTGCAGAAAGTACACTCCGAGTTACTTTTGAAGACTTTGCGATAATTATTTCAACTACTCTTCTTATCAATAGTATTAGTTCCATATACCCTTCCTTGGGTTTCCATTTTACTGAAAGATGAAACTTTGCCTCAATCTGTTGCTTGGAATAGCCTTTACCGCCAAACTTTGATTTCTACACGTCTGCTTGTATTCTAACAACCACGAGTGCATTCACCATATTACTCTTGTACTTTTACCACTGTCTGCATTTTTATAGACATTATGATGGAGTAGAGCTATCTAATTGGTGGAATGATAGGTAATCACAGTGTAATCTATCAACGTGCGAGTGTATTCTAGTGAAGTTCATTGTCATAGAATATATTGGGGGGCATTTCTATAATATTTGGATTTCATACCCATTTTTTTTTTCATTGTTTCCACAATTATTTCCAGTCTTGTTTATAATTTTATGTGTCAGTGTAGGAGCTATAATTTTATGAATGATGATATCGTACCTTCTCCTTTTCCATCTTTGTTCTTGTATCTACAGCATCTGATAAAATCTGAAATCTACAGTCCCTGTCTGTTAGATACCCTCGAAATATTGGAACAGCTGCTGTTAACGCCATCTAAAAGTTGGGATTATTTATATTAGTAGAAAAAACAAAAAAAAAGACAAAAACCACAATACGCATTCTGACACAATAATTGCCTGTTTTTACTAATACTGTATCAAGTTTATTTGTAAATCTTAATCACTATACTTGATGAAACAAAACTCGAAAGCTAAAACTGTTAGCACCCATATAATTTCAATAACACTGGTAATTTTCTCAGCTGAGATCACCAAGAACTATTAAACAATTTATCTATAGTGTTAATTGGTTAACAGGTTAATAGCTTTTTTTGGTTTCTTTTCATTCGAATCCAATATATACTGTTGCGTCAGCGAGTCACATGACTGGTGTGACGCCACGTTTCTAGAACTATCCCGTAT
>NW_013666890.1:284813-294708 GCF_000517525.1 Limulus polyphemus | reverse complement strand
TTTAAAAGTACATATGACATTTTGTGAAAAATCTGTACGCGATGGAGTAAAATGGATATAATAGTCGGATTCAGCGTGCAGGAATTACCGCAGAAAATGTAAAAATTTCAAGATAATAAAACCATCGCAGTCCTGTGTAATTAATTTTTCATGACGTAACACCCAAACAGCACTGTAGCTACTGTGGAATACTAGGACTCACTATCTGTAGCTTTAACTTATTGTACTTCAAGGCCTAACAACAGAATACTAACAACAATAATGTATCAAAACACATTTTAGTAACATGCTTTTTCAACAATGTGGTAAAAATTAAACTAAATCATATGTGAAAGAAACATTTGATGCTTTTTTAAAATAAATTAATATATACTTTTTACATATACTTCCGACATCCAGACTGAAAATAAAGAAAACTGCACCGTGCACGAATAGAGCAGACGAAAAATTATTACAAAGTAACAATTTTCATGTATCCTACTAGGCCAGGTATTCACCAAAATATAACCAATATTCGTCTGTCAGACTTTGTTTCTATTAACAATTCTAAGTTTAATTAAGATTAAAATTAGAAGTAAATTCAGGATTTTTCAACATACAGCTTTTTTCACCTGAACAATTATTCGCTGTCAGCAACAAGCTAGAAGAGATAGTGTGAACAGGAAAATTGAAGTAGTGAAGTCATTTAAAAGAACGGCCTTTGGGGGTGTCATGTGTAATGTATCTCCATAAATGAATTTATTTATTTATTCGTATCACATGTAGACTCCTTTTCATTTTTGACATTAGTGTACATAGCCACACATAGATCAATGGATAGAGCAAGAGAAAGAAGTCCACTTACAGTACCTACCATTATGGGACTCAGAACGGTAAGGTGATCGTACAAGTATTTAGCATCCTCTAGATTCGGGGCTTGTACCGTGACTTGTAAAGCACAGAAACTTAGGCCAAACAAGCAACAATCACCAAAGATGCAATCAGGTAAAGCTCCTTCTTCCGACTGGCCGTCATCATCAGCTCCAACAAACTTCTCAAGAAAAGGTTTTGGTGTTTTTGTATCCTGAAAAACTGTTAAGAAGAAGATATCAAAGAATATTTTCACAGTTACAGAACGATTTATTTTCAGGTTTGCGGCAATACCAAGGTTAGAAGATTCTGTTTTATAACATAAACTTAAGTAGAACAAAATATTGTAAAGTTCTGGTAAATTACGGAAACGTGACTGTACTTTAAACTACCTTTATTAGTCCTCAAAAGATACTTAAGTTTTTAACGGAGTAATTTTGTTCTTACACATTTATAAATATTGTGTGCACACACACACACACAGGCACTATCATATATAATTACTTTCTGATTAAAAATAAATAAAATAAGGTGTGTGTGTGTTTTCTACAGGAAATAATTAAGTTAAGTAAAGAGAAGGGTTACTAGGATGATGATACTTGGGATGGTAAGGTTGTCATAGAGGACTGGTTATGTTCTCCAGAATTGTTTTGTCATGTACAAAGAATAATTAGAAGGGATCTGACTGACGCGTTTAAGATTGTTAAGGAAGTTACTAGTATCGATTTATAGTCTTTTTTTTTTTTGGTAATAAATGGTGAGAATAGTAGGACAAGGGATTGTTTGGTTGATTATTTTAGAACAAAGCCATATTGGGCTATTTACTGTGTTCAGTGCGGGGAATCGAATCCCGGATTTTAGTATTGTAAGTCCGTAAACTTACCGCTGTCCCACCGTGGGACGGACAAGGGGGTCATAAATATCTATTTCGGCAGGTTGGAAGCCATCTTTACCTTACAGTTCTATTTTTCTAACAGGGTTGGGAGTGGTTTGTAGTAAATATAATTGGGGGGGGGGGTATGGGAAGATTTCATAGATATTTAAGCTATCAGCGCTGGATTTGACTTTTTGAAACGGGTGGGACAGGGTTGTTGGACCAATAAGTCCCTTGTTGTCCATTAAATAGTACGTTATGTTACAGACAAATATTAACATGTTTTAATTTTAGGGTTACTGAAGAACTCCGAAAGAATCTCAGAAATACATATTTTAACGTTATGTTTACAGGAACATTAAGCACGATTTGACTCTTCATATTTATTTCCTTTTTTTTTTAAATATATTTTTTAAAATTAGTTTTAATAACTTTGAACTAGGTGTTGGATATGATGAGTGAATAATTTCATCTTCGAGTTAACGGTGTTAATGTCTTCTTATGAACTGAAGACGAAATCTTATTGAAAAAAGTTATCCAAGTATATGCAAGATTATAACAATCACTAATGGAGGTATGAAGCCGCTTGCTATATCTTGTTATGATGAAAAACATCAATACATCTTTTGTCAATAAATTAAACATATCATTGCAGTTTGTATTTGACGATTCAAAAAAACTTTATTATTTAGGCGTTATGAATATATTTTCTCGTAGTTTTCATTTAAAGAATTCAAGGAAAAAGGATTTTGATTTATACTTCAAGTACAAGTAACATTCTACTTGATTAGATTTTTTTATCTTCCACTAACGCCATAACTAAAACAAAATCGTTCTACTTCTTCCATATCCTAATAAGGTAACTAGGAAGTACAAGTGATTGATTATAAATTATAATATCGACCCACAATGCAACGGGAGCCAAGAAAGAAAAGCATTTACGCTAACTTCCAAGCTTTCCCATTATAAGTAGCCCCGAATCGTGTATGAATAGAGCGATAGAACAGGGCGATATTTCTTGAAAAGATCCATTAGGTGTTGTACGTTTTTCCTCATAGAAATTCTTTTTTAAAAAGGCAACAGAGAGTGGACATGTAATGGTATTAGTACCCCAACAAAGAGTCGCCTCTTTATCCCCATTGCAAAAACGTGGTATTAGTACCACAACAAAGAATAGCCTATTTATCCCCATTGCAAAAACGTGGTATTAGTACCACAACAAAGAATAGCCTATTTATCCCCATTGCAAAAACGTGGTATTAGTACCACAACAAAGAATGGCCTATTTATCTCCATTGGAAAAACACGTTTTTCTGTATACAAACAACAGACCAACGCGCTTAATGTTTTAAGCATGTAACTTATAAAGCTGGGGATAAGATTTGACAGCTAGAAAACGCTTAATGTTTTTGTCGTTTTGAGATCAAACATACCCCCTTCTCAAGCAGGGGCGTTTATGTGTCACAATTACATCATATCTTCAAAATATGATCCATGGTTGAACGGGAAATGAAGGCCTAATCCGTTTCTGTAGTTATTTTTACAGATTTTAAGTCTATGATCATCTACATTTTTCCATTATATTAACTAGAAGAAATACCCGCGGAAGACTATTGGACCTGCGTCCTTTTCTGGAATTGTCTGACTCCAGCATAACTCTTATCCTAGAGGTAGTTGTGAAAATATCGGTAACGAAAGCGAGTAATTTCTTGGCTGTAATGTGTGATGACTGCTACTTTATTATTATCACAACTTGGCTTTCAATGCTATTTATTTGTGTACGTGTTTACTTATATCTTTGTATACCACGATATTATTTCATGTAATGCATTACTAAAGAATTCCTTGAAGAATGTTCATTCTTTAACTCGTTAATAAAAAAATCACTACTACTCACACGTATATATATTAATAGCAAGTAGTGACACCAAAGCTTAGGAACTAACATTTTATACGTTATTACTTATATACAAAGATTTAGACGTTGTATTGTGTTAACTAACAGAAATATCCGCCCTCCGGCAAGGTATAACTGCTAGTTACTGCGGCCTTTTCTGGAATTGTCTGACAGTTCTACAACAATGTACTCATACTTGACATTCAATAATGTTCACCATCCATGAGAAAAAGGATTTTATTGACATTTTTTGTTTAAAAATGAGCTATCATCACAGTATTACATCACAGAGTAGGTTTTATTGAAGTATTTCTTTGTACACGCAGTTATCAATGAAAGTACCTTGCTTTTATGTTGCAACACTCGTGAGATTTTCACTAAAGAAAAACAAATACTTTTTAAGTTTCTTTTTTTTTATTGTTTTATATTTGAAACTTATTCCTTTTTTTTTGTAATTTTTTATTGTTTTATATTTGAAACTTATTCTTTTTTTTTGTAATTTTTTATTGGTTAAATCTGAAACATATAATTTTTTGTGGAAATTTCAATTGTTTTACCTATTGCTCAACTATAAAAATACCGCCTAGTTATAAAAATATTACCCAGTTATGATTGGTGATGATCGGTGTGGTAGTGTCCAAGATCCAAGTTTTGGACAGTATACATGACAAGCTCCATTATAATAAGATTCTTTCGCTTCTAGAAATTTGAAGAAGTAAATAGAGAAATGCATTTTGCTCAAAGATAATTAAAAAAACAACAACAACATTGAGCTTATGCCTAGAATTAGAAGGGATTTAGGTGTTCCATACGATCGTACCTAAAAGGCGCGTGCAGTATATTAATGAAATGAATCATCCGTGTACATATGCAAAGCTTCTGGGAGATTAGCAGATATTTACCACACAGTATTATAGTTGAGTAACGATAGTAGAGGATAACCTATTGAATATTTTGCATGTTTAACTCTGGTGAATACCTTTACGACGTCTTAATTCCAACCAATCACACACATACCTCCTGGGTGCCTTCCTCGCTTCCGTTCTTGGTGCCTAAACAGTCTTAAAAATTACTTAAGTCTTACCTTATTTCCATTTTGAATAGTATTCTTAAAGAAATCCAGCGCAGCGCACTGTTTATATTTCAGCTGTAGAACTTACTTGCGCTCAAAGCAAGTTGGTATCTATCTCATTATCAGATAGTATTCTACTTGTCAAAACGCAAGCGTCACCTAGTCAATTTCGTGCCTTGTAATTTATAAAACAAATAGTCTTTTGTTGTAGGAAAATAAGAAAATGCTATCAAAAAATTATGTTTGACTAATATAAGTTAGTCGGACAATTATCAAAGTAACTAAATATTTCACAATGAAGTTCTATATGTGATGCCTATGATAAAAAAACGGCTGGAAATATGGATTGAAAAGTTATTGATGATGTAATACTTACTAGGAACATTTAACAAAAGTTTCTGACCTCTTTGTTCTTCTGCATTGATGGTCATTGACCTGTAGGTAGAAAAGTATTTTTATTATTGAAGAACATTTTTAACCCATATTTATTACCGAATGTTTTTTTCTACTCCACGTTTGCCACAAAATAAATCTAAACTAATACGAACATTTCTATTCAAATCATATGTATTGTCAAAAACTGGCTTATCTCTTCACATTATTCTATAAATTTGTTAGCTTAAGCGCAGACTTGCGCAATGGGCTATTTGGGTTTTATCCACCACAGGGACTGAACCCCGAATTTTAGCGTTATAAGTAGGGAAGTGATATTTCTAGTGAGTTTAGATGGAAAACTAGAAGAAGTGAGACAATTATTTGATTCTAAATACTTCATAAACGTAATTAAATTCAAAGCTTTTTGAGCAATGCAATGATAACATAATTTCTACACACCTACATGAGGAGATGTCCTCTTTTTCGAGGTAAAATAATGACGACAAAATACGTTAGAAAAGACCATTATATCGTTTTAAACCTTTTACAAACAGATAAAAAACACTGCACTATGTAAGTTATTTAGCGTAGTCAAAACATTATACAATAAACGTGATGGAATTATGTAATGTGAAAGAAAAATGTCTTTTATCATAAGAAGCAACAAAATTGAAATATTTTGTTAAGAACTTTTTATTGTTATTACAGTTATTTTACAAATTGTTCTTAATATCTTTAAAGAGAGGATACATACACATTATTTCTGATAAATCTTGGATAAAACAATCTTTTTCTAACTTGAAGTTTTGTTAATAAATGTTTTAATATGTGTGGTACTTGGCATGTCTGTGATTTTACTTACATATATTGATGATAGCACATTAGGCTATGGAGGGGTAATGTGAAGGTCAAAAGATCTGATGTCCAGCATGTGGGGGACAGTCACATTAGTTATTGATTTCAAGTACATGATATGTTTTGTAGAATTTCTAAATAAAGAAACTTTCTATGATTATATTAGCTCGAATCATTATGAGGAATGTCCCCCTTGTGTTCCGTTTACAGTGATTCATTCTATTTGACTAATCACATGCTAGAACAGCTATATACCACTGATATTATTACACTGGGCTGTATGTCAGTATTTTATGAACTAAGATTATTGTAGTTTTCGTAAATAGTATATTGGTGTATCTAATTCTTGAAGTTTTATTCAAAAATGTTTCAGTATATGTGATAGTTGTCAAATCTGTGATTTTGCTTATATATATTAATGATAGCATTTTGGGTTGTAATGAAACAGAAGTTATATATAAGCAATATAAATGGAGACTTGTATTAGGTGTTCAAACATACTTGTTAGAAACTGATATTCATGGGTGATTTAAATCGATACTTAAATCATAAAGACAAAATTAGCTATGGAATAATAATGTAACTATCTCGTTCAAGTAATAGTTTTACTTATATACATGACACATGTGCTAAAACTTTTCAGCAGTATGTAAAATGTATTAATAACAGCATCCACCATTGTAAAACACATGTAGTACAGTTAAATACATAAACCAAAACTATTAATTGAGACAAGTTGAAATATCTATGCAATCCTATGGAAGTATAGTAACATTATCTGCCTTTATAAAATGCAAGTAATGTAATTAAAAATAAGCCAAACTATAAAGTTGATGATAATCATAAGATCTAGACATTATAATAGCAAATTTAATACAGTTTTAATTATGAAGCAAAACTGCAATAGTGATAGTGATTAAAAACGTTTCAGTACTGATAATTGTAAAATTAGATGAATTATTCATTTTAAGTCTGATTGTTACTATAAAGCTGATGTCATTTTAACATGTTGATGTCTGATCTACATCACAATCTGCACACTCATCATCCTACCTCCTTTGGCAACTCGCCCTCTGGTGCCACTACGTGGAACTATGAATCATAGCAACACACCCTCTTGTTTCGAACTATAGATGCCCCTCTCGTCTAAAACAACCACGCCTTCTGGTACCACTTCTTATAAGTATCTCATCATCTTGCCCCACTCCTATTGCTTGGGGCAGCCAATGAGCTCTTAATGTCTGAAGTATTGGGATAACTACTTAAGTTAGAGGTACGGCCAGATAGTTGACATCATCTATTGGCAACTCCTCTTGGGCTACTCTAATAGAATAGTGGGGTTGATCATCACATTATAATGCCCCCTCGACTGAAAGGCGAGCATGGTCGATGATCTAAGTAGAACTCGTGGCCCGCAGACAAGGAGATGAGCACCCTAATAACTAGTTCAGGCTAGGCTTACGAAAAATTGTATTATATAAGCAAATTAAATATAATTCCAAAACTTAATATATTATGTAATTTACAATTGAGTAATATCGATTAAACATACCTGTAAAGTTCATTTTGCGAACATAACACCTCATCAGCCACAAATAAAGACATAAAAATTCCTTTATCTGGTGTCGGCTTGAAAAAAGGTTCTGTGAAATCTTTTTGTCCAAAACTGACAATATAAATGTAAAATTAGATTAAAAAAATAAGATGCCTTTAAATTATTATGTTCATTTAGACAAATTCTTATAAAATCATAATACAAAATTTTGGATTTTAACTTATTCTTACATTTACAGATATTGATTTGAAATAAATCTCCTGTTTCAACTAACAAATAAAGTAAGCTTAAATGGAAATCATACTAATATATGAAGAAAAAATGAAAGTTTAGATTAATCATTTGAAGAATATAAAAAAGTGGTATATCTTCAGAGTACTTTTGATGTGTTATTGGTAATGCCAATATGTAACAAAAACCTAGACATACGTATATATGTAGATTGTATATAACAAAAAAAGAAACAAGTGATTAAACTGTTCAGACACTGGGCATAAATAAACAATGAATAAATATTATATAACATTATAATGAAACCAAAATTCGGAATTATCTTTCCATTACAAGTCCTCATTGTCATCTTTAAGTCATAATGGATAATATCTGTGGTCATAGCACCCAAACGAGTTGGGGGATATTCCATCTATCAGACAAGATCTAGAGGCTGATGTCAAACTAGCCAGCCACTAAAAATCAGTTAAGGATTGGGAGTTGAGTGCTTGAACTCACAACGTCTCAACTCTTACTGCCTTTCACTGTCAGCAGCCAGTTGTGGGAAAGCAGTTTAGATATAACCTTAAAGTAGAATTAAATCACTCTAAAATTATACAATGTGAAACTTCTAACCTCCACCTTTTTATTTAATAATTAGTGATGTTAAACATATATAGAGCAGAGGCAACTTCTGGTTATGAAGTAACCAAAGAAGCTGTGGAAATGGTGATACAAAAAAATATGGTTAAGAAACACTATACAAATGTCACGTTATGTAATATCAAGTGATTCAAAAGTCCGTTGACAGTCAAATAATTAACAAATGGAGTGATATAGGAAAATTATTGTAAATTGCATGGAATAAGGTGTGGCTCTATCAAGAAAACAGTATAATTTTGGTAATTTTTTGAATTGTTTTTGTTATTGTCTATAAATGTTTTGGGTGTACGATGCTATAACCACTATGTTACGATCACTCTATAATTACACCTATCTTTCTCTTGGTATGTTCATCAATTTTATTACGTTTGCACTTACTGCTAACAGGAATTGACTCGTATCAATGTAAACAAAACAAGATGCTGTTTATTACTGGTATTTAATAGCACATAGATTTAGAAATAGGTTTATTCGCTCTCTCTCACACACCTCCCGATATTATGCTCTCTCTCTCTCTCTTTTATATTCCTTTCTCAACAACATACTGAACCAGCCCTTTTCTGTCTTACCTTGCACCCATTTCCCTTATATCGATCGGGTAGTATTGAATCGAGGGAGAGGGGGGAGTAGGTCATCAAAGATCACCAGATCATAGTTCCTATTTATGTCACCAGAGGGCGCCACAATAAACTAACTAACACTAAAGGTCATACAATACACCAATGTTTAACTCTCTCTTGACTTCAGTTCGAGATCATGTGATGAATCGATTTTTCATTTTATTCTAAGCGACTGAAACACTGACAGTTTTTCAGACGTTATGACAAACGTGAGTTTTATATATAATCACAGAATACTGTTTTGTAATTTATCTATAAAGTGAAATAATCAAAGAATTATAATACCGGTGATGTTCTTTTGTGTATTTGAAAAAAACAACTAAGTTTAAATGTACATAAAGTTTTGAAAGATGTAATGTTTTTATCAATGTGACTAAAGAACAAAGGTCGCCGACTGCTTAAGTTGAAATATCTCACAGCCTACATTGTATGTATGACCCCGTGACATCCTCCAAACAATCTTGTGTTGACGTCAGTGTTCACACTGTGTCTGACCTTTGTAATTCTTAAACTTCTGTTTCCAGACTGTATGCGCGGGATTTGTTATTAGTGTCATAACCTTAGACAGTCCGAAAGTTCTGGTATTTTAAATAATATAATTAGTAAGTTGCTCATTTATTATGTTTAATGGTAGGACAAATATTGGTTATAATAACTGTCTCATTCAAATAATATGCACGATTTGTGAAACATTAAAAGAAGTTATGTATTCTATAATTTCAATGTCAGATAAAAATTGTCCTAATTGTAAGATGGACAATACCGATATTTCTTTACGCACTTAAATGATTTCACCTTCAAGAAGTTAAGACTATGTATCTAACTTTGCCTGTTATCTTTAAACAACAAATATGCAAATTATAGATCGAAACTAAGTATAATGGACGTAACAGCTTATGTTTGTTTGTTTGTTTTGAATTTCGCG
>NW_013666890.1:278983-284376 GCF_000517525.1 Limulus polyphemus | reverse complement strand
CGGCTGAAAGGGCGAGCATGTTTGGTGTGACGGGGATTCGAACCCGCGACCCTCAGATTGCGAGTCGAGTGCCCTAACCACCTGGCCATGCTGGGCCCAACAGCTTATGTGGATTGTAAACATACTGGATTTATAAAACGTGAAAGAAGATGTACTTATTACCTTTTATCATAAGAAACTTGAAATAGAATTTCTAGGTTGTTTGTCCGTTTCATATAAACGATCAAAATACTTGTTTTTGGCACATTTCCTGTCTATATGTGTCAAATATATTTGTTTTTTTTTTACACTGTCATATGAGTAAACATGTAAATATCCCCCAATGTTTGAGTATGTATGATACTTTACAAGTTTTGATTTGTAAATTGAAGGTCAGTTTTTAAACTGTAAGTAAAGTGCACGGCTGATTTAGTTTTCAAATGTTTTGTATAATTTCTAATATAAAGAAAACTTTGATTACTTGTGTAAAGTTTAGAGTTTATTATTAGGCAGATTTTGTTAAACAAGACCGATGTCTGTAGGTTTACTTTCTTCTTAGAATTCTTCTCAAGAAGTCGATAAGCCGTCTTAACGTTGTTAGAACAACGGGTAAAAGTTGTAGCTAGTGATGAGTTAGCCGACGCGTTTCGAATGCGTTCTGCATCCATTGAATTAAATTATCTTACATAACAAATGATCTCAAAAATCAAATAAAATTAACTACTAAATTATCAGCAAATGCAGGAAGTCTTGGCTGATAAGATAATACTAATATCAGCAGTGATAAAGTAGCATATTTGTATTGTTATAGTTTATTATTACAAAACTATTATAATAACCGATGTTTTTTGTTACAAACATTGAATTATGATAAATAATTAAAAACAACGTTTATTATTTACACAATTAAAACTTTATTAAAGCCGTACGGCTTCCATTTTAAAACAACACTCCACAAGTACTAGTTTTACGTCATCTTCAGAAGTTACTTACAAGACATAAGTAATTGGTCTACTTTATCTATCTATATACTTCTAAAACTCTGAGATTGTTTGTTTGTTTGTCTGTAATTAAATACAGCAAAAACAGCGCACAATAGCGCCATATTTGTAATGAAATGAGAATAAAAACAGAATAAAACAAGTTTCGTGGCCCGACATGGCCAGGTGGTTAGGGCGCTCGACTCGTAAACTGCGGGTTCGAATCCCCGTCACAATTTTTTGAAAAATGAAATGGTCTTTCCTTTTATTACCGATCAACAATCAAATATCTTTTCTTAAATTATGAATAACACGAGTGGATTGAAATATTTAATTAAATTATCTCAAAATAAACCTTCATTTCTGTGCAATATTGAAATTAGCTTGAATTCTTCATAACCTTTGAATAGTGGGCGACCCAACGTGTCACGGGTGGTCTAGTATAAAATAAAAGGATTATAAAATATCTCACCATATTAACTTGCTGGTCCTTCGTCTCTATTTAATATTTCATTATTTCTAATGTTTTTCTGATATTTAATGCTATAATACTACAAGGTTGAGCCAAAATTAAAGTTTTTTCCCCATAATATTGTATGTTGGGTAGTTTTTACATGTTCGGCTATAGCTGAGATTACTGTTTTATTATTTCTTATATAACCTTTATGTTCTTGAAATCTGTATTTTAAGTTTCTATTAGTTTGATCAATATAAATACATGGCTTGTAAGTAACTCCTGAAGATGACGTGAATCAGGTCGAAACTAGTACTTGTGGAGTGTTGTTTTAAAATGGAAGCCGTACGCCTTCAACAAAGTTTTAATTGTGTAAATAGTAAACGTTGTTTTTACTTATGTATTATAATTTTAAGTATCACACTAGTGCCGATAATTCATAAACATTGAACTGTTATCAAGACTTTAATCACTTGGTCCTTGGACTAACTATGTAGTATTTCGAAATATACATGTTCATTCCAGATATATGATTTTCTCCGTGAGTTGTAATCTCATTCAAACATGTTACGTTAAATAATGATTTTGACAACTTGTAGAAGTACTGTCACATAATATTTGTTAAAATCCTACAGTAATAATGCTAATTAAGTAAGTGTGAAAGTCAGCCTTTGTAAAACATGAGATAAAGTAATTTTGTCACAAATTAGTAAAAGTGTTATTGCATAATAAACGTTTTATTGACGATGTAAAATGTTGTATAAAGCATAAGTTTTAATTATTGTATGATATCGCCCTTTTTAGGGCGATTTAAACTTATAGTCATGTATTACGTGCGTGGTAAAATGCATGTTGTAATCATGTTACGTTAAATAATATTTTTAACAATTTATTATATCACTGAATATCTTTAACATTTAAGATATAGTCCTTTTAGGACAGGAAATGTAACCAACTGATAAATTAGTACTGAAAATCTTTAATCATTTGATTAAGTTTTAATTATTGTATTGTCCTTGTAGGAGTTATCAAATGATAAGGAAATGTAATGTCCTTTTTAGGATTAACTAATGAATTAGTCTTAAGCGTCTTTTAAGGACGAATTAATTACAAATGATTTAATGAATTAGTGATTAATTATATTATTGTTGAGACATGTATTGTATGAGTCATGGCTGCTTAGAAACACGTTCTCTACTTTGTGGCAGAATGATTTAATTATTAATTAATTAACTAATGAATTAGCGTTCATTGTCCTTTTTATGACGATTTAATTAACTAATGATTTAATTAACTATCGAATTAGTGATTAATTATATTCTTGTTAAGACATGTATTGTACGAGTCATGATTGCCCAGAAACACGTTCTCTACTTTGTGATAGGATGATTTAATTATCATTTAATGAATTAGTGTTCATTGTCCTTTTTAGGATTAACTAATTAATTGGTGTTAAGCGTCCTTTTAAGGACGAATTAATTATAAATGATTTAATTAATTAGTCTTAAACGTCTTTTTAAGGATGATTTAATTAATTAATTAATGATTAATTATCGACATGATGAGACATGTCTTGTATGAGTCATGGTCGCCTGTCATGGCGGCCTAGAAACACGTTCTCTACTTTGTAGTACTATTACGTATTCATCTATCATGGCCGCCTAGCAACGTGTCCCTAACGACGCGTCCCTGGTGGCAAAAGTAGTACTATGCCCTCGTCAACTTCGATGACCACACACAAACACACACACACACACACAAGTGGTGCCATCTGGTGACAATAGATTGGAACTATGACTTCGTCATTTTTGATGACATCACCTCTTTCTTCCCTCGACAAACACGTGGCGCTCTCTTGCAGTGCATCTGAAGTGGGAGACTTACTACTTCGGATTAGAATATTTCATAACCATATGATACATTGTAATTTCAATATCAGCTGAATTGAGAAGGGTGGTGGTATACCTGTTTAATCTAGTAATGTTCTAATGACTTAAAGTACTGTAATTCATTAGCAGGCACATAATTTAGAAAACAATCGTTAGGTGGTACGGAATGAGGCATAATAATATTATTGAGGTAATTTAAGGTTGCGACCTGAAGAACCCCCCCCCCCCACCCAGTGAATCATTAGTAAACCTGGGAGTGTATAATGCTAAGATTCAGGTTTAGATACCAGAGTTGGGCAGAGCATAGATAACCAACAAATAAAAACTTTCAGAAGTTATGTTACTTTTCTGAAATTAGGTGTAAGGTAACATTGGTGGAATTTGAGCAATTTGAGAAAGTGAGCAGCCAGCGTCTGCATCACCTCGTGTACGTAAAATGTTATCATGTTTCTTAGTATATGTCTGTGTATAATCAAACACTGTAACTTACCGAGGGAAAACAGAAATGGTCAGGTAGGTTTCATCAGGATTCAAAACTTGAAGAACTTCTTTTCTTCTGAAAATAGAAATTATTTACGTTATTTACACTCAAATTATTTTAATAAGTCTGCAGTGGCTGTGCTGAATCAAAATTTGTCGAATTGAAAAACTTATATGATACGAACAAGAATTCGTTACGGGTTTCCAGGTAGATGGAGCTTCTAAATCGTGACAGTGGTATTAGGGAAATATACAATGCCAATAAAACCTACATATAACGTTAAAAGCAGACATAAATTGACCGTGATCCTAAATTAAGAGTTATTTCCAAAGACTAGTTAGGAATCAACATGAGTTTATTTGGAACTGTTGTTTGAAACGTTGTCTGTTAAAAGTCAAAATGCTAAAGCTGTCACTCAAACTTTTACCGTCTGATGGCTTCATAACTAAACTATGACTTTAAAATTAGAAATGAAATAAAATCCTGGACGATATGGACAATACGTTTAATTGACGATAAAGCAGAAAACTCATTAATATATAAAAATATTCCTTTTACAAATTTGAACGAGATTCTACACAAAACAAACCATATACTATCATCAAATATTACTCAAGTCTCAGAACAATAAAGGTAAATATGGTGATAAAGAATAATAATTTAGAAGAAACGAAAAGATGAAATGGCAAAGAAAAAATATCAATCTTTTATGTTATAGCATCAGGCTTATCACAGATAAAAGAAACATTTAGTCACGACTGTTACAACGTCATAAACGTCCACTAAACACATTAATAATTTAAAATATGTGATTCAGATGTTGAATGTTACTCATTTCACTTTTCTTATGTTCTTTGTGATACGTTATAAACTCCATATTGTGGATATCTACATGGTAGTATGTATCTTTACACCACGTTCTCTTGCCTGGCTAGCATGTTCTCTTCTACCAGAAGACAAGATTTGAAGACGTCACCAAACGGACCTCTGGGAGAACTCTCCACCATTGATTCGGTAGCCTCCTCACTCCATTCGCCAGCTGACTCACTATCAAAAAATTTCAAATACAGTTAAAACACAATAAACTATACATTCAATAGCTAGATATTACTGAATCATTCTCTACTAAAACCGGGAGCACTAACTGTGGAAAGAAGGGTTCGAAACCCCTCTCCCCAAAAATATTAAAATTATTTTTTGCTCTTTTACTGTGTGCATAGTAAAACTACAATACAATACACGTTACTTATAATCACTGCCTTTTCACTTTAGAAAAATACAAAAGCTGATGTTGATGCAGGTATTTTTTTTTAGTGCACAGCCACATTGGGCCATATATGTTTTATGCACTGCGGAGAATCGAACCCCAAATTTTCTCGCTGTAAGACCGTAAAATTACCGATAAACCACTGTAGGACAATCCAAGAGCTTTCAGAAGTCGCTTTTCGTAAGATCCCCCCCCTAACAAATGGAATCTCATAAGGTGTTCTGTATTCCACATTATATACTAATAAGGTGTTCTGTATTCGAACTTTTCGACATTACATACTAATAACATCAAATCTTCTTTTAATAAACATCTATATATTAAAAAGTTCAAATTGGGACAA
>NW_013666890.1:264569-278005 GCF_000517525.1 Limulus polyphemus | reverse complement strand
CCCTAGTATGCATTGGTCTTTAATGTCAGCCAAGTATACTTTCTGTTTGTCCTTTATTCCCATGAGCTCAATAGTTACCCACACTGGCTCCCACAACCTTGTATAATGTTCTGTCACACCACAGAGCTTCTGTATGGCTTCTGGTACTCCTTTGTGATCTAGCACCTTGATACTCACAAGGATTTGCTGAGATGCAGAATCTATGACACACAGAATCTATAAATCACAGCTATTCACACACTTTACATACAATGCCCACTGTTCCCTTGACTCAATTATCTATTTCTTCAATCTATTTATCTCTACCATCATCCTGGTTTTTCTCGTCAGGCTTATATACTAAAAAGAGGGCGCCTCAAACAAACTAGAGTTGCCAGAAAAATTCATGATGTTTCGAGAAACTCCAGCGTACATGCTCCCAGCGTTGCGTGACTTCCACTGTCGTAACAGTATCATCAGTTTCTTGAGCAACAAATAGGAAGTAGTTTTTTATATATTTTATTCCTGGAGCTGGTGAAGCAACCACAATGTCAACGTCTTTCAAGTAATCCTCATCTGTAATATATGAATCTAGGGTCAGTAACAGGCATATATAGGTTGAGTACTGTTATGCTGAAATGATTTTAGAACCTCACCACGTCGTTGAAGTCCATATTGATGCATCCAATCATGTTCTACTTGACGACTGTGTATCTTGACAAGGGCCTTGCAGCACAGTTTATATTGCAAAGATGTCTGTAATATGGTTTGCACGTCTAAAGCACATCATGCTTAAGGTACAACTTGTGACAGGTCTCTCTCTGAATTGTCTTGGTACCCCAAGTTGATTCACATTTCTTTGTTTCCCAATGCCATGAAGTAGAAGTGATATCCCTGTCTTGGAAATTCTCTCTGGTCTGTACAGATCTTTACGGTTTGAATGTACGAGTATTTTGCGCCCAAGAGGCTTGTTACATACCTTCTCAAAGGTGATCAATTTTTGATGGCATCACACTACCTACGAACACCAAACATTGTCAATCTGCAGTTCTGATACATCCTGTTCATCATGACGTTCCTTCAGGTGTGGTGGTCATGTGATTTGCAGGTTTGCATGTTCAAAATCGTTTTACTAAAACGTGTTGAACCCTTTAATTTACCCTTATCATTGACTACCAGATAAGCAAAAGTATTGGTAAACCCAAACATTGTTTTTACTTTTGTTTATGCTTGTATTAATCATACAGTACAGTACCACGCAATGAGCATAAAATATAAAACATTATTGTGCAAAATCACTTCTTTTTCTTCATTAGTGAAAAGCTGTATCATGTAGACAAAACTAAAAATGTTCTCAAAGCGAAAACTAACAAAGGACAATTAAAAAGGGATACTTTTTGTAGACTTGCTTATATTGTTACGTGCAATTTATATATATATATATAAATTAATTAGAATCATTCACAAGTTCTTTCATTGAAAGAATGTACAATTAAGCAGCGATGGTGTTAACCCAATAGGGATCCTAAGTGAGAATATTTTGGGCTCCCACCTAAAGAAATACTAAGTGCAATATTTCCACAGATCAAAACATTTATCAACACAACATATAATATAGTTGTTCAAGTCATTTCTACTCGCACACTATTACCACTGTACCAGCTTGTTTCTCAAATCACGAATACTGTGTGTATTCTGCACTTAGCAACCAATTAATGCATGCAAACCACATATAGCTGCCTGACTGAGAAGTGTCTTGCTACTGCAGTTTTTAAATGCCCATCTGTTCGTGAGTGATGTATTTCAATGCAACTTCCATTGGAAGTTTATTTTGATATAGTGCAATAATAAAACAGGGAAAAGTCAAAGTTTTGATGAAAACAATATAAAATATTCTCGTGAGTAGGAGGCACCTTGAACTGCTCAGGGCTTTAGGCAATTGTCTAGTCTGCTTACGCCTAATTCTGACGCTGAGTCGCCAGTAAACACCATTTGAAGTTATGGGCTCAATTATTTTGTGTTGTCCTACGTTATTAAGAACTATTTTCTCATATTTTTATAGAATGGGGAAAATATATGGTCACCCTGACAAAACTCCCCATGTCACGAATAGGGAAAGGGAAGTTCAACCAGAGTCCATCAGCATAGCACCACTCCGCCTACATAACAAACTGTCTCACTATGAACTACACACCTTGCAGCCTCTCAGCACGAAGGTTACTTTCGGCTTAAGGATTTTGCCTAGGTTGTCTCCCATATCTTACAGGTGGGTAAGAGTGCCATTTGAACCATGGATGGGGTTTGTTCTGCCTATATGTCTCCATGGGGAGATAGTTGCCCAGGCTGTATGCACGTAAGAGCTGCTTCAAGGAGGTACATAACAGGTCTTGATCATGGAAAGGCTCTGACACGGCAATGTTGACTCACAGAATAAGCGACACTTTCACCTTATGGCTATCAGGTCACTGCATACAGTGCTTATGCATCACGTGACGCTGATGCATACACAACCCCATGGTATCATTCAGGAAGACTGGCAGCCATAAGACAAAACAAAACACCAGGGGCATTCGCTTACATGAATAGACATAATTATGGACCCCTTGGTGTCCTTCGACAGAATACAAAGAAAAGACAAAAGGGACCAGTTGAGTCAACCACCATGGTAAATTGCGGAAGTCAAGGATGCATGGAGGAAGAATACGAGGTGTTATATAAAGGTGGCAGAAGTTAAGTAAACAACCATAAAATACAAAGGAACTAATGAGGGAAGTGGAGAGGAAGAAGAGCAAGCAAATAGTGGAGCTTGATAGACTGGCAGCTGCATCTAAATGGAACAAATGGAAGTAGTTCACAAAAGAGGTGGGGTATTGGTAAAGCACTGTGAAAATTCTGGAAATTTCATTACAGGATGAATCAAAAAGGTACAGACCACACAATACCAAACATACGAAATGGAGATATAGCAATAATGAAGACTGGTCAGAAAAATGGTGAAGCCTTCTTTAAATATTTTCTTCAACAGACGAATCAATGACACCATGAGTTAAGATGCTTGGTTAGAGATAGTTGAGTAGTATGGTAAATCCAGAAGTCTATGAGGATATGATCAGTATACAGGAATCCTCAGGCAGAATAGGGACAGTGCTCCTAGAATTGATGGGGTAAAATACCATCAAATCATGGAACTAGATGACAGTTGGTCGAGATTATGGAAGAATTCAATGACAGTACAAAAGTTCAACACTTCCAGAAGAATAGCTACATGAAGTCATTGCCTAAACCAGGGAAGGATTACACACAAATGAGTCGCTATCACATCACTGTGATGCATAATGTGTATAGTAGGCTTTTTGAATAGATCATTGCTAGAGGGTTAAGGCTTGATTTGGAATAGAGAGAAGTCCTGCCAGAGACTTGTGGAAGCTATAGGCCAAAGAAGAACACGTAGGCTAATGTAGGAGTCTTTGCTTCTGATGTGTATGAGGGTTTGCAGAAAATGTTTGAAATGTTAACTACTGTGCTGGACTTGGAGGATTCCGACAGTAGAGTGAAATATAACCATTTGATGCACATCCTAGTGGACCTCTGAATACTCATTTGGACTGCAGAAGCACCCTTTGAAATGAAGAGCACCTTCCACATAGGTATGTGGATATCACAGCTGTAGACTATTTTATCAGGACTGCCTCAGGGATCACCTATTTTCCTTTTTCTATTCAATATAAGTACATCAAATGTGACAAAGATGCAGTCAATGGACCTTACATTTACAGATGACATACTATTCTACAGGAATGGTCAGGACAGAGCTCAAATTTCAAGAGAACACAAAGTGCAATTGATGGCATTTAGGGTTCGTGTGGGGAACCTAATGCTGTCACTAATTCTAACAAAGTATTCATGCTATGGTGCTCACTGAACAATCGAATAGTGAATGCCGAGGTCCTGGAAGTTGGGATCAGTGGGATGCAATGAGATACCTGGGCATCACCTTTGATAGGAGACTGTCCTTCAATAATAATGTAGATGCAATAGTGGAGAAGACAAAGAGAGAGCTTGGATATCTTAAAACACATAGCTACTGCAGATATGTAGCAAAGACTGCTGTTCATTCTTTACCAGCATCTCCTGCTATCAGCTGTGGAATATGGGCTCAGAATACTAATTATCAAAGATACATGTGGATGGAGATTGAAGATCCATCAGCTGCTCTGATATGGCTTGAGGTTCAACCTGTCAGACACACAGTAATTCTCACTGATTCACAAGGCATGCTGTGTAAAATAGAGACTGGATGGCTCCATGTGGAATGGTTATAATATCTGCAAAAGTCACACGTGAAGAGCCCAGTAGAAATATTCTCTCTTGGTCATACTGGGGTCCAAGGAAATAAAAGAGCAGATAAACTGGCTCGTTTGGCTCTTACTGGAGACAAATTGAGGTCAAACAAAACTGATTGTGAAGGCCCTATGGGAAATCTTTGAGCAGATCTCCAGAGAAGTTGAAGAAGCAGTGACAAAAAGACTTGCTGAACTTGGATTCTCTAGAAGAGATGGGGAAAAAGCTCCAACTAAAGGGAATAAGTGGTGAACATATAATCAATATATCACAGAAAGAATCAGCACACACACACACACACTTTGATGGTTATTGAGGATAGGGACTGAGCACACATGGGAATGTCCCAAGTGCAGGGTTTGGTTTGGTTTGAATTTCTCACAAAGTTACACGAGGGCTATCTGTGCTAGCCATCCCTAATTCAGCAGTGAAAGATTAGAGGGAAGGCAGCTAGTCATCACCACCCACCACCAACTCGTTGGATACTCTTTTACCCATGAATAGTGGAAATGACTGTCACATTATAACTAACGCCCCTATGGCTGAAAGGGCGTGGTGACGCGGGGATTCGAACCCGCGACCCTCAGATTGCAAGTGCAAAGTCAAATAAGAAAGTTCAACTGCATTAACCAATGAAGAGCCATTTAAGTAAAGTTGCTCCACGTCACTAGGGTAAAATATATTGGCGAAAATTAAATTGGCATGTGTAAACAATTTCAAATAAATATGGAGTTAACTTTTTTCAACAATTTTCAAGCAAGAACTAATGATTTAGAAATGATTACTTTGTTTCATATTCTATAAATGCTATCACACTTTGAATTTAAACGAAAATTGTTTAGCCTCAGACCTATATGTTGTGCTATACTAATGCTTTCTGACCCACACAAACAGATAAATATATGGATAAATAGACAAAAAAGTATTTGATTCAATAAATACAGTAAACTTAACATACCTTTTCGATATTTCCTCCAGACATCTTAATACTTCTATTGCACGTAGACTAAGTCGTGCAACTTTCTTTTCATGGTCAAACTTAATTAGATGACCTTCGATCTGTAACACGAAAAGTAACAAAGAATCAATAAATCTCGAACAAAGTTAGGTATTAATTTTACTTGATATCTATATAGCTTACTTTTCGAAACCAGCTCATTATTATAAAAAATAATAATAATTAGCTAGTTTTTTCGTGTGTATTAGTCTAGAAGTCATAATTACTGAAGATTTTATGATTGTTTGCTTCTATATAACAGGATGCGTGTATGTACACACTCGCAGTAAACAGAAACACAGATATTATGTAAAACGATTTTCGAGCTTCACCACATCGTTAGTCTATGTTGCCATGTGCGGTCGTGTTCTATCTGAAAACCATGCACCTTGAAAATTGTCCTGTAGTAGAGTTTCCATTGCTAAAGGTTATGTCGTAAGGTTGTCAAGTCCAAAGCATACTATTCTTTACAGCATGATGTTTCATAATCCATCTCATGTATAAGAAAGGACACTGGTTCCCACAAACTGTTTGAAATGTTCTATCAAACATAAGATCAAAGTCTACTTCACTAGTATATCTTCGTATTGAGTTAATTTAAATTTCCAGCTGCTTGAAGTATGCAACGGTTGAATGAATATGTCGTGGAGGAAACATTTGTATAAGTGACTTGCCTCATTTCTTCAGACAGATATCTTTCTTGATTATAAAACGTGCTGTTGCCAGGAGCACGTTCATGGCTTTTGTTACTGTTCTGTTTTTATTGGCTATGGTCGTCACGTGACTTGAATTGCACATTCAAAATCATTTTATTATAATATACTCAACCCATCTCCCTCTGTATGTGTATATATATATATGCGTGTGTTTATCTTTTCCATTTCACCCGCTACTTACACGTTTCTTTTTGATGGGCTACAACCAGATTTGTACAGTTCTTCCTTTTAATTCCGACGCCATCCAGGACACCCGTTGCTGGCATTTGATTCACATAAGCAGGAAATGACTGACAAATTATTCTATAGATCCTACTCAACTGCGGATGTATGCTCGGGATACAATTGACTGGAATAACAGTAAATGTATCTGGTGGCTGAAAATAACATTAAATACTCTAAACTTGTGTAGAGGCTGAATAATAAAAAAATCTGGTTGCGTGATAGCAATAACATGATTACAGTTTTTGTTCACACATACGTTACTTGATGAGCTCCTTTGATGTAAATCGGTCTAAAAATTCATTCGAAGGAATTATGCTTCCTTTTTTTTATTTTATTGGCAGGTTACAATTTCTTGCAAGAGAAGAAAAAAATATTAAAGGATACATGAAAACTCATTCCAACATCTGCGTATAAAGGTATTGTTAGTTTGTTCTTCCAAAGGTTCCGCGCAAATACTTTCTGATAGGTCGCGAATTCCCAAAATAATCAAGCTAAAATCATTGTTAGTAGACACATAGAAAGTATACGCAATCTCAATATAAAATTTTCCGGCTTTCTAACTATACGACAAGAGCCGACAAGATCCAACACATGGGTGTGGAGATTGACCTATTTGAGTGACATCTTCCATCACCTGAATGAACTGAACACAGATACGCAGGGTTGCAACCAAACCATGATTGATATTAGTGAAAAAAATTCGTCCTTCAAGAAAAAAATGGCCAAGGGGAAGATTGCAGCAGCATTCCCAGAGCTGATCGCCTTACTGGAAGACTCTCCTGAAATATCATTGACTAATCTGGAAAATATATTTCAGGGACATTTAAAAAAGCTTCAAAAGCACAGCTGGATCAGAAATCAATTTCATTTGGATGTTACAGAATTTGGAGATGACATCCTTGGTTCAAGTAGAACTGACTGATCTCCAGGAAAATCAAGTTCAGCGAGATAAATTTGTTCAGCTTCCGTATTCAAGGTTCTAGGCCCAGAAGACGCTGATTCTCAGCCGGGAAGCTGAAAAAAATTCTGCTGCCTTTCCCAACGACGTACTTCTGTGATTCAGGATTCCCAAGCTTCGTGGTCATCAGGACCAAGGCAAGAAATAGACTTAATCCTCAGTATGGACTGCACTATACACTCACTATCAATATTATACCAAGATTGGATCAACTGATTGCGAAGAAGCGACAGCATCATGGAAGCAACTGAAAATGAAGGGCTTGCAATAATGATGTTTATATTTTTATTACTGTCAAGTAAATTGGTGCTTACACCTTTTTTGTTCAATAATTGAACTTTATTCAGAAAAATATATAATTGGAAAAAGATGAGCAAGTGTGTCTACATTTTTTCCCACATGTTTTCTTCAATATTATGTTATATATCTGCAGTGATTTGCTGTGGTTCAGAGTAGATACTGATACTATTTGGGTCGCAAAGATAATGTGGTTTCAAATTTTGGGTCGTGGACAAATAAGTTAGGGAACCAATGTGTTAGCTAAATTGTTTTACACAGAATTAATCGAGTGTTTCTTGTTAGTATATCGTAAGGATCAGAAGAAAGAAGGAAACAATACAGACATGAACTTGCTTTCCAAGAAAACTGCACCTTGTTCTTAACACCTGCTGTAGATAAGATGAATGAACAAGAAGTGTGTTTCAGTCACGTGTGGTGTGTCTGAACCAATTTCATTTGGACACGAGTTTTATTTTATTTTCGTAATAAATTAAAAACGTGGTTTTTACAAGTTTGTGATTATACTTCGAAAAGTTATCAAAAGCCTCTTAATGCAGTAGTTGAGAAGTGACGAAAAAAAAAGTGTCTCAGACTAGATATGCTTCTCGATGTTGCAGATGTAGGAAAACTAACCTTAATTCAGGAAACCGTGAAATAGTAATATGTAATAATAATAATAAGTAATATTAAATATTTAAGTGAAAAAGCTGAAAAGTGAGAAGATACTGCTCGAGCGGGAGGTAAATCCAGAACCCCTGTCTAACTCTAGCCTTTTTTAGCCTGAGGTCCCTAGCTCAAGTCTCGATATTGTAGTCTCTATTTACTCATGATCTTTTTATTTAAAGATGTAATCTAACACTTACTTTATAATTTAGATTTTTCAATATTGTTTGTTGGTTCGCTAAGTTAATATTGACCTAAAAAGCCGGTAGAACTTAAAAGTTAACCACGGGACATTGTGCACACAAAACCAAAAACTGGTCAGTTTGGAAACAGGAATTGTAACAATGTAAAAAAATATATATATTATTTACAGAAATCATGTAATTGGGGGGGGGGGGTCACATATTAAACAGTGAAATAAAAATATGTACGAATATTATTTGGTTCAGAAAAAAAAAATCTTTTACAAAAGAAAAACTTTTTGCTTGACTGCTTTTTTTCTTTTTTAGTATCACAAGTTACAGATTACATTATTTCTTAATCTTTAGTTATTCTTAAATGTAATAAAATTAAAGTAAAACAAACCTTATAGAACTACACGTCTCAATACGTGAGAAATGCACGACAGTTGTAATACACGGGGGTTTCAATCCCGTGTGTCAAAGAAGTAAAAGTGTTTCATGTGCTAAGAATTATTGGTGCGAACAAAGTTATAGTATACGATTTAAACGACAGCCACACAACTGTATAGTGGGGCTGTAAGTGGTACAAATTTAGATCTGTTGTGCCCTTTCCAGCAGCTGGGGTGTCGTGAGAGAATACAGTCTGTGAATATAAACTTTGAAAATATTGCACGAATATTACAGCCTTCTATTATTGCCTATCATATGATTTTATTGTTAAAGAACTATTTGTTTTATCAATTAAGCCTAATGAACAAAAAGTTTGAGTCAATCTTCTCTTTTTTTTGTCTGCACACAATAACTCGTAGCTGGTAAAACAAACAAAAACGGTTTGACTTAGAAGACTGAGGACAGATGTGGTGGTAGAAGATTAAATAACTTGCTTCACAAGAATTTAAGAACCAGCAAGAAGTTTCGTTTTCATTACTACTTGGGTCCCACAGTGAGACAGCGGTAAGTTTTCGGATTTACAACGCTCAAGTCAAGGGTTCGATTCCCCTCGGTGGACACAGCAGATAGCCCAATGTGGCTTTGCTATAAGAAAACACACACACAATACTGAGAAGAAATCATAGAATTATTCAAAAAAATGATAAAGTAGTTAATATTTTGGTTGTAATAAAGATGGGAACTTTTATCTAAAGAACACAGAAACAAAATTGATAGAATGTATCTAGATTTAGAAGTTTATTTACCGAGAAAGAAACGATATTTATTTTATATCAAAATAAAATTGGAAAATTTTGTGCTGCCAAAAAGTATAATACTGAAAGAATGCGTAAAGAGTAAAAGTTCGGAATATTTTTGGTTGTTAAATCTTTATGGTATATCAAGCTGCCCTATTGTAGGGGGCTAAAATAAAGATCAGTGAACCGTTCAGTAATTTATTGGGCATTGTTTTTAAACCTTTTATTTCGAATGGGAAAGTTGTATCAAAGACAATAAGCATCTTGCAAATCAGTTACCTAAAAAAAAAGGTAGAACAAATAATATTTTAGAGTCATTGAATGTCGTTGCTTTATATCCGAGTATTTCACATGATTTTCGATAAAAAGTAAATTAATTTTAATTTAATAGTTATTTGGATTGTATTAGTAAGAGATTTAAAAAGTAGATTACATTAAAGTGTCTAGGAGTTGTTTTTGTTTGTTTTGTTTTTTATTTGCGCGCGCTCCTGTTTCTGTGTGCGTGCGTGTGTGTTTGAAAGAAAGACAGAATCAAAGACGAAATATTTCGCGAAATATCGAGAACTACAGTGTTTTTCCGAATATAAGACGCACCCTTATTTTGAAGACAAAGTTTTGGGGAAAAGAAAGCTACATTCGCATTTGAAAGATTTTTATTGAACAAAAATTCAATTTGATACTTTAAAAATTAGTATATATTGTTCTAAACACAAAAGAGCGCAAAACATCAAAATAAGAAAATACCGTCAATCAAAAAAAGGTTTACTGTTATTTAGTTTGGTTCAAAACCTACAAAATCTTCATTGCTTTCACTGTAATTTATTTTTTGATTATTTAGGGAGCATTATAAATAGTTATGTTTTTAAAAGAAAAAACAACAACTATTGTTATAAATAACACATTCAGTTGAACTAAACTATGCATGCCTATTTAAATATATTTACACATGGCTTGTTTATATTGTATATATACATATATATTATTCATACCTTCGGTGTATAGGACCCAAGCAGATTTTGACACCAAATTTTGGGGTAAAAAAGTGCGTCTTATACACGAAAAAATACGGTGCTACAGGCACTAAAGTCACACCCACCTTTGTAACACTAATAATACGTTTCTGGAGAGCAAAATGTTTGCTCTTCTTCCAAACTATTCTAGATAAATTACTTATAGGTAACATGGAAAACATTTTTGGGTGATAGTTTTATTATTTGGAACAAAAGTTACTTTAAGTGGCTTAACTGAAACAACTTTACATATGACTATAGCGAAAACGTATCGTTCTAGAGCGTTCTTTTAGTAGTCATTTACGAAAATTTTGATGTTATGACTGACCGGTAGAATAAACAGTTTGTTAAAAAAAAGAAAAGATTCGAGATTTCTTGTATATATTCATCTAGAAGTGAAACAGCCTTGAATTACGGGTTATATTAATCACTTCCACAAGCTTATTTACCTTTCAACACACATACACACAAAATTTTATACAACTGTTTCAACATTCTCTATTAACAAAAAGAAACCTAAGAATGAATACTTCGGCCCGGCATGGCCAGGTGGTTTGGGTGCTCGACTCGCAATCTGAGGGTCGCGGGTTCGAATCCCCGTCACACCAAACATGCTCGCCCTTTCAGCCGGGGGTGCGTTATAATGTGACGCTCAATCCCACTATTCGTTGGTAAAAGAGTAGCCAAAGAGTTGGCGGTGGGTGGTGATGACTTGCTGCCTTCCCTCTAGTCTTTCACTGTTAAACTAGGGACGGTTAGCGCAGATAGCCCTGGTGTAGCTTTGCGCGAAATTCAAAACAAACAAACAATGAATACTCCGTTTCAGTTTTCGTTCAGACAAGCTATAATATCTTTGAAGTTCCACTCTTAGAAATAGAAGATTCTCACATTAAGTAATTTCAATAATATAGTGTGAAAATACAAATTATTTAATGACATTTGAGTTAACATTTTACGCACTGGCGTATATCAGAATTTGAGAAATCCAGTGTATACGAAACAACTCTTATATCCTTCTAAAAAAAATCATGTTTCTCATAATATCATGAACCATGATAGTGGTTCATAATAGGGATCGCTCAGAAATTTCACAAAACTTCTAATAGAACATACGGGTAAAAACTATCTTAAAGAGCAGACTTGTTCTTGAAACAACTCTCGAGACCTTCTATCTCAATGGCTAAGACTACTAGAATACTGATAATAGCAAAAAAATTGATTTTCCAATTGTTAGACAAAATTCATTATTATTATTATTCATTATATTGTTCATATTTTTATTTCACACGCCTATAGAAAAATCGGCTGGGTATTTTGAACCAAAACCTTGGCAGATATACTATTTGGAACGCTGCGAATGCCCATGCCCTATTTTAAAAATGATTTTTTTCATTGAAAGTTGATTTACGTGGCTATAAATACATAATATATGCGATGTTGTTGTGAGCGGCTTCATTTGTACTCGAAGCTTGTTAAACACGTGTTTACACGAAAACTCAGGCACAAAACCACCTAGCTCAGTAAATAAAAATTGGGTGGAAAAAAGCCAATAGAGCAGTAAACTATTGAAAAGCTTGGAATATTCAACTGAATGCATATACATGTATGTAGCTTAATACTTATTCTCCATAAACGGACATGAAAAGCAAAACAAGATGATTAAAAAATTTTAATTTAAAAATAGGAATAGGGATCGTCAAAAAGTACAGAAACAAATTGAATCAAAATGCAAAGAATATATTATCAAGTCTACAACTAGGGACTCTTAAAAAAAGTAAACAAGCTAGGTTGGAAATAATGTAGACACTATTTCTAGCCTAGTTTTTATTAATGATTCCCTAGATGTAGGCTTGAAAATGTAATCTTTGCATTTTGATTCAACTTGTTTTTGTACTTCTTAACGATCCCTATTCCCCTTTTTATATGAACAATTTTTAATTATCTTGTCGAACTCTTGGTTAACAGTAGATTAATTATTAGCTGTATGCTTTGAACTCGGTGTTTAGATATACAGTCAAATTAATACCATAGAAACCAAGTGTAACTAAAGGCTAATTGATTAAAATCATAGTCTTACCCATGAGTTAGGTAAAGTTTTCTATAAAAATTTGTGAGAAAGATTAGATATAATTAGAACATGGATGGAGTCAAAAAGGGAAAGTACCCATTACTATGCCCAGTTTAAAAGAGCCGAATTAATTAACATCGATAATAACATATTTTGCTTATTGGTCAGTGATAAATAGTTTTATAGCTCAAAGCCACACAATAAGCTATCTGGGCTCTGCAGACTTTTAGCGCTAGAAACCGGGTTTCGATATTTGTGCACAGATAGCACATTATGTATCTTTGTGCTTAACTACAAACAGAACATTTGATCAACTTTCACAAGAATTTATTAAAGACAAATAAAAATGCAATAAGATTTTTAACTCGTATACTAAATATATTTAGAAGTATTTAAAACAAATAAGATAATATTCAATGAAATGGAAATTACTTATAGAATATTTCTGGGACTAGGATTGAATACATTATTTATATTTATTTGATTTAAATTATTTCTGTGAAACTGCGTTTAATGCAAAAACAATTAGTTTTTCAGCTGACTCAACAGATATTTATAATGGAAATTTTGATAATAACGTCATTTAAAAACAATGACTTAAACTTTAAAGGACTGGTTTAATCAAAATTTATGTTTCAATGTAAAGAAAACAAGTTATGAGAGTTTAATTAGAATAATTAATACGAATAAATAATCGACTCGCAATCTGAGGGTCGCGGGTTCGAATCCCCGTCCCATCAAACATGTTCGCCCTTTCAGCCGTGGGGGCGTTACAATGTGACGGTCAATCCCACTATTCGTTGGTAAAAGAGTAGCCCAAGAGTTGGCATT
>NW_013666890.1:263439-264505 GCF_000517525.1 Limulus polyphemus | reverse complement strand
GGGTAGTGATGACTAGCTGCCTTCCCTCTAGTCTTACACTGCTAAATTAGGGACGGCTTGCGCAGATAGTCCTCGTGTAGCTTTGCGCGAAACTAAAAACAAACAAACAAACGAATAAATAAAAATTAAACTCCATTATAACAATTGTAGATGTAAGTTCTTAGACAGTACAAATATCAGAAAAAACCGAATGCCCATCATACGACGGGAAATAATGATTAATTTTGAGAAGAAAAATTATATCCAAATAAATGTTCTATGAACATGTTTTCTAAAAATTAATTATAATCTAGTGACAGTATATATATATACGGAGAATAACTATTTTATTTCAGGTATTTCACGAAAACAAATTTTTTTATGTATATTTGGCCATCTCCATTAAGTATTGCTTGAGTAGCATTTTGACTTTTGAATATTTGTAAGTTATGGTGAAATATTCTTGATAAATCTTTATAGATTGAAACATACGAAAAAACTGATTATCAAAGACATTCCTACTTGTTCAACTGTATGATCCTGTAAATTATTAATTGTGATGGTAAAGACAGTAAATTGTATTATGTATTTCGGAGTTTTTTCTTTGGGCTGTCTTCCTGGTTTTGGCTTTGTCAGCCTGCTGAGCTGAATGATCAACCTTTACATTGGACATTTTAGAACACAAGTAAGACATGAGGGTTATTATAGAGTTGTAGGCGAAGGTTTCGATTGGACAAAATTTGGTGACGTTGTGTTAATGTTTCTCTTTGACAACCAAGCAAACGTAATGGGGAATTTCACACAATGATTATGATTTCTATGCGCTAGCAGTGCTAAGCATGGGGAACGCATATACCAAATTTGATTTTATTAATGATCACGATCTCTACCAACCTACCCGAAAATATAATTATATGCCCAAAGTATATATGGGGGAAATTTTTTTAAAAAGACAAACTTGCTTGTTGAGTCGTTTCCTACAAGTTATGGTCTGTTCCGTATCGGCTCGTTTGTTAATTTCCGGTATAAATTCTTTCTGAGGAACTTCAGCGATACAAGTCCTTTCTGAATTGCCCCCAGTAGCACA
>NW_013666890.1:260549-262674 GCF_000517525.1 Limulus polyphemus | reverse complement strand
GATCCCTTATCATAACATAGCTTCATGGAACCAGCAGACGTTTTCAAGTTTGAACACACTTGATGGTGAATATCATCTATCCTTTCCCATAACACTTTCACAAACTGTGGCACATTTTCAGGCAACTCTTCGTAAGGTGGGCGTCCTGTTATCAGGTCTACTGGCAACCGAAGTTACCAACCAAACATCAGCCTTGCTGGAGTGTATCCAGTGGCTTCATGCTCTGCTGTTCTATAGGCCATCAACAGTGGAGGGAGTAAGACATCCCGGTCATCTTGGCAGCTATTACAAAACTTTGCCAATTCCTGTCCAAGTGTCCAATTGTACTTTTCTACCATTCCATCAGACTGTGGGTGAAGAGGCGTTGTTTTGGTCTTTCGTATGCCAAACGATTTGCAGCATTCATGGAACACAGCTGATTCAAAGTTACGGCCTTGATCAGAATGCAGTTTGTATGGCATACCAAACCTGAAGAAGAAATCACTAATAGCGAAAGTTACAGTTGTAGTTTCCTGATTTGGTATTGCATATGTCTCAGGCCACTTGGTGAAATAATCCACCACCACACTAAAGTATTTGTTTCCAGCACGAGTTTGGGGCAAAGGACCAGCAATGTCAATGACTACTCGTTCCATTGGTGCACCAACTTGATATAACTTTATTGGGGCACGTCCCTTATGCTTGGGTCCCCTTTTTGCACAACATGTATTGCAGGTCCTGCACCATTCTTCCACATCTTGCCTCATACTTATCCAGTAAAATCCCTGTTGTAGGTGACTCAATGTCTTCTTAACTCCAAGATGTCCTCTTGTTAAACTATCATGGGATTGACGCAGCACAACTTCCCGTAACTTTCTCGGTATAACTGTTTGCCAGATATCACTTTCCCATCTGCAGTCTCCCATCTCCAGAGAAGATTACCATCTTCAAGCTTCATCTGGTCCCATAGTTCTTTGTCACAGGGCTTAAGCTAGACACCTTCTCCCAAGCAGGCTGCAAAACACTTGCTTGTATAAAATCAATTATTGGCTTCAAACCTTGGCCTTTCTCCTGTTCTGCTTTAATATCTATACCTGGTTCCGTTTCACTGTCATCAACTCCTTCAGTCACAATGATTTCAGCTTGATAGCACCTGGTTAGTTCAACCTCTCTTTTGCAGCAATGTCTGCAGTCATTTTTGCAGGGTCATCGGCTCAGTCCATCAGCATTTTTATGAGATTTTCTTTCTCTGTATTCTATTTCATAATTATACTGGTCTATCTTTCCAATACAACGTGCTAGTTGTCCTTCTGGGTTCTTTAATGATCTTAACCAGCGTAATGCAGTATGGTCTGTCCTGATGGTAAACCTGGCACCATATAGGTAAGGATGGAAATATTTCAGACTCTTTACTATAGCAAGGAGTTCCCTTCATGTTACACAGTAGTTCCTCTCTGATCTACGGAGGACCCTACTTAAGTAAGCCACCACGTGTTCGTTTTCATCCACTTTCTGAGACAACACTCCTCTAATTCTGACATTACTAGCATCACAATCCAGTATGTATGGCAGTGAGGAATTTGGAAGCTTTAAAAGTGGAGCTGAGACCAATTTTTCTTTCAATGTCTGGAAAGCATGAAACTGTCCATTCACACTTCTGGTCTTTTTTATTCAAATCATGTAGTGGAACAGCTATAGTTGCAAAATCCTTCACGAACTTCCGGTAATAGGTACAGAATCCCAAAAAACTTCTTAACTCTCCCACATTGTCTGGTGTTGGTCAATCATGCACTGCTTTCACCTTGTTAGGATCAGTTCACACCCCATTCTCACTTACCCAAGTAAAGCACCTCTTTCTGGAACAAGTGGCATTTCTTGGGATGGAGTTTGAGGTTTGCTGCTTTCAAAGGCTTGAATACTTCCTCTAGCCAGGATACTTCCTCATCAAATGTTGCTGCAAGCACAAGGACATCATCCAGGTACACTAGGGCTATCTTCCATTGTAGGTCTTCCAGTACTCTTTCCATCAGCCTCTTAAATGTTGCTGGAGCATTACTAAGCCCGTATTGCCAGATACCTTGGCCATAGCTAAATGCAGTCTTAGGTTTATCTGCTTCAGCCATTTTCACTTGATGGAAACCCGACT
>NW_013666890.1:255446-259643 GCF_000517525.1 Limulus polyphemus | reverse complement strand
CTTCTTGTTTCTTTTCTTTTTCCTCCAACAACTGCTGTAATCTCTCTTCTTGTTTCTTTTCTCGTTCTTCTTGTTTCTTTTGCTGTTCTTGTATTGCTGCCATCAAATCTGCTAAGTTGTAGTTTGATTTGCCACCTCTTTCCATCTTCTTTTTTTTTCGTCCCACTCTCTGACACCAATTTGTTACGTCTGTGTTCATATGTTAATTTTCCGTAAAAATTCTTTCCGAAGAAACTTCTGCAATACAAGTCCTTTCTTAAATAAAACTAGTTTATTCTTTCTCAATTCAACTTTGCAATACACTTAAACTCACACTATAATTCACAACGATTCACGCACTTTACTTATGGTGCCCGCATGACTCGATTATCAGTGTCTATATCTTCAATCTCTCTATCTGCGACTATATTCTTGCCATTTTATTTGCCGGCTTATATACTATAAAAGCATACATCTCGTCTCTTAGTGAATCTTAGATACTCATCACGTGTTACTAGCGTCACGTGCCTTCCGCTGTCGTAACAATACGATAATTTCACTTCTACAACCTTTTTCTGTTCTTGTAGTCTTATTTCTAGAATGTTACGAAGAAGTTATTCCTTTCAGCGTGGTCCCCAAGTGGGGACAACGGTAGCATTAAGGATTTTTAATGATAAAATTCGGGGCTCGAGGCCTGTGTTGAACAGAGTGCAGATAGCCTATTGTGTAGCTATGTACTACAACAAACAAGCCTTTCTGCGTGAATAAATATTTCTACTTCATTTCTACACCCGATTTTATCATTCATCTGTATCTTATGTTAAGACAAATGTTTCTGGTTACTGGAACAACCTCTTAATATATTGAGGGTTTTGCAAGTTTGTATTATTTAAATCTGTAGATTGAAGAAAACTCTTTAAAAGTAAACACATTCATAAAGAATTATGTAAAAACTGACTAAAAATCAGCATGACCACCAGGATCTATCTACATTTACCATCCTTAATTTTGAATTGTTTGTCTAGAAAAAAAGCCAGCCAGGAAACATCCCCACAGCCAACTTTTAGGCTACTGCTATCGAATATTGGGATTCAGTAATCACTCTTACAATTTAACCACGTCCCCAAATTGCTGAGTGCGTTTTTGCGACAACAACATGCGAACTTTGAAGTCTCGATTCACAGTTTGGGCAGGAAAAAAAAAAGAGGTCTTGGATAGAACCTGAACCTCTCAGATTTCCACAAGGATCTAGACCCCGATACAGTCAGACGGCAGGGAACGTTAACCATTATGCCACGCCCGCTATCTCTTTTACTTATTTTTTTATCTTAGAAATTCATCTTTAAACTGTTAAAGGGAAAAACAGCTTGTCAATGCAAACAGTAACTACCACCAGTTCTTGGGCAACTAACTGAATAAGGAGATTTAACCATCACTAACGGCCCAAAAGTGCGAATCGAAGTTGTTGTTTTTTTTGCATTAACAGGACGCAAGCCGTGGACCCTCTGATCTATAGTCCGACATACTAACCACCTGGCCACGCCCGAACCTGTTATAAAACAATCTGCATATCTTCTGCTTCTAGATTAAGCTAAAAGTTTAACTGTTTTCCAAGTATAATTTTGAGAAAATGTTGTTACGCTGATCCAATTAAAACAACGATGAACATTCTTTGTATTGGATTGAATAATTGGTTTATTAGCCACATGTACAAAATATTTTACTTTCCCAAACCATACCGGACTCGGGTCTCACTACTCAGTTTTTAGGCAACACAATCAAGTTGTTACTCTGATACCAGACTCAGGCCTAACAATAGTAATATAATAGGTAACAAACTCAGTTTTTCAGGCTACACAACCAAGTTCTTTCTCCGGTACCGGACTCTTGATTGACTCGCTGAAGAGACTACAAGATTCCCAAGAATTTCACTTAGTGTGCTTTATATCTAATTCTTAATCAAAAATGGGTCAAAACCCCAAAAACTAATTACGTAAGATTACACCAAGTAACGCTAATAACGCGTACCCTATACGCCGGTTTTACTTTTAGGGAAACAAAACTGGATACATACAGTGCCCTCTCTCTAAAATCATTTAAAGATATACAATTGTAATAAAATAAATATTTTAACAAACAATAGTATAATCCAGGTACAAGTAAAAAAACAACAACAAAACATTATTTTAATTGTTCAAAACAATATAATACAGTTGGCAAGCTGCTGTTACTATTATTAATTTTATTTAGATCATGATAAGCTAAGTGCATGCAATATAATCACTAGCATAGCTAGGCCTGAAATGGACCAGGAAAAGGGAAAATATTGCCCGTTCCACCCTAATAAAACCTTTTACTCGTAATTGTATTACAATATTGTTCCCTCAGTTCCAATATTTAACAATTCAATTACCATATTTCCGGGACCCCTTCTGGCTATCTGGGCTATCGTAATACCTGTTTTCCCATGTATATGCTTATGCTTCAGTAATTTAAAAACTACCAGTAAGCTGAGACTCTTCTAAATCATGTTCATTTATTCTTTACTTGCACATACAGCACTGGGCCTATATTTTCAATTTTGCATTGTTTACTCGTGTTCATTTCATTGTCACAAGATTTTTCAGTCTTACCGCAGGTTAAGGCTCAACGTTGCATTTGTCGCATTACTGAATTAGACCCTAGAATAATACTAAAATAACTACATACACAAAATAATACTGACAGCCCTGGTTCCTAAAAGTATAAGAAAGCTTGCGATAACGGGAGTATTTAATAGGAGCAAATTAACTTAACTTGAAAGTTAAATTATATAATTTTAAGTATCTAGTAATTTATATCTTTTTATGAGCAAAACGTTAATCACTTGTACTGTTATCAGTGTTACAGCTCCAAGAGATCCTGGTGATCATACTTAGACTATTAGAGGTACCAAAAATCAAGAATAACACCGCATATATTCATGTGTACCGTATAACGTCCGTAAGAAATATATTCAGAGATGAAACAGGGTAACAGTTAAGGGAAGGGGGGTATGTCTTCCTGCTGTTCAACTTCAATAACAACGTTGGTGATCTTAACTAACAAACTTACCTCATCTCCCCATTTAAAAGGGTCGTCCTCTCTATCTTTATGTTGCTGATATTGGTGTAAGAATTGTTGGAAAGCACTGTTTCGTACTTCATCCACATGCTTACGAGCTTCTGACCAATTAAAAGCCTGGAAGTTTTCTACCAACCTCATTTTATCCCTCTTTCCCTCGAAGTGGCCTCACTTATGTAAGTGCGATGTACCGTCGTCCACTCACTTCGAGTTACAACCTCACACCAAGCTTTGTGAGAACGTTTTCTCATAGTGAAATGAGCACGTGACCAATATATCGTCGTTCCGCGAGATGTGTTCTCTATTCTTGCGTGAAGTCGACATCTCATGTACTCTGCCACAGCATTATTTCCTCAATGAAAACTGTAAAAGATGTTAAGATCTCAAGGTCATGTTCCTCAAGTATATTAAAATCTATATTGTGCATTCTTGTTCTCAATCAAGAACAAAAAGCCCTCCATTGAAAAAAAAATGACGCTTGTTTTTAGTATAGAAAAGCACGTAATGACTTCAAAGTGACAAAAACAAAACAACAGCAACAGATCCATTCGACAGTTTCCTGTTCGTTTAATACTAAATCTTAAAAGTCTTATAACAGCAATAATACAACTTATTCCGTTAAATTATATTTAACTGTGCTTCGAGACATTTGCACATTTCGTGCGAATCAGAAGAAAAAGTCATATTAACAGCTATGACTTACAACGCAAAGATTTAGGTTTCGATTCTCCTCGATGGACAGGGTACAGACTGTGTGGCTTTGCGCTAAAAACAACAAACAAAAAGATCATTCTTCTTTGTGGTTCTTTCTTTCCATTTATTGTTAACAGCCAGTTCTAAATTGGGTTCTTTGATCTTGTTGTTTAGGCCATACCTAGTACAGGTTAAAATACTGTTATGACAGCGGAGGTCACGTGATGCTAGTAACACGTCATATTCTCGAAGGTTCGTGAATCCTTGAGTGTTTACTAGATATGCGGTATTCTTATATATAGGACCGGTAAGAAGTGACGGCAACAATGTGATTGAACTGCAGACAGAGATAGAGACGTACTGTTGAGTCGAGCACGTGAGTCGTTCGTTGTGAATTATAACGTTTGTTATAGCATGACTTGG
>NW_013666890.1:253926-255360 GCF_000517525.1 Limulus polyphemus | reverse complement strand
AAATGACTTGTATCGGTAAAGTTACTTCGGAAAGAATTTTTACGAAAATTAACTAACGACCAGAGACGTAACAATATTAAATACCATACCTAATGAACCCGCATTGTAAAGTTGTTTCGAAATAGCTTTTATTATTTGAAAAACCCTTCACATATAATTATATTATCCTGTCGTATGATAACCTGTTAACAAACTTGTTATTTTCACTCTATCAAATAGTCCGAGTGTCGTTCTACGGTGATATTTAAGATAAAAAATATCTGTAAACTTATTTTAAATATGTTGAATACCATTTGAAACTCTTTCAAAGATTGTAAATACAGCCATGGGAAGGCAGGATTGATCTAGCGCTAAGCCTTGCACTATATTGGAGACCATTTCAAACAATGTTCTCAGAAAAAGTCGTTTTTCTAGGCGGAATCCAATAAACTATGGCACTAGAATAACAATATGCAAATATATAAAGCAGAACGGGCCACAGAGAACGGATTCACATGAATAATGTTAAAAGTGGAATGCCGTTTATGATATTTGAAATGGATCGTAATCCCAAAAGTGAAGGATGTCTATTCAGTTCAAAATATGACGTACAAAACTGGCCAAAACATTTGCGACAGGCACTTTTCTACATTTTATGACATTATTCTGACCATATTATCAAAAATTTCATCTTGTAACAAGAATATCACGTCACGAACGTTATGTACGATCCCTCAGATAAATGCAACAACACGATTCATTTATGATTGCTGGTTCTTTCATGTGGGACGTACGTATGAGATCTTATATAACTTATAATTTTCTTGCTTATGTTAGTCCTATCTGGAGCTACCAAGGTATATGTTTGTACGTCAACAAACACAGCTTTACTCTGCGAGTTAAAACATTTGTAAAATGGTTTGAAGTAATTAATTTTTACCTACATCTTACTTTCATTGCCGAAATTTATGTCAGATGACAAGGAGTTTAAAAAAAGGTTTATCATTCTAGGTCGTTTGATTTGCTATATGTGTGTAGTGGAGAATATAGGTCCAAACTAGTATAGTTTTTATCTAACAATTCACGTAAAGTTGTTTGTGTATTTTTCCTTTAACAATTTCACTGTCAAAAATCTGTTAGTGACAACCCAATACTGTAAAAACTGTGTTTTTAATGTTGTAATTAGGGGTGCGTATATCATCATTGTAGTCGATACGATCCGTATCTAGATACAAAAGTTTTACCAACTGTTCGTTACAAAGTTTGACAGTCTTGTCGGTAATTTATTATCTATGTTACTAACATTGTCTTACTTAAGTACTTCACACTTTACAGTTCTTTTTCAAATTCTCAGGTTTGATCAACTAAATGGCAGCAGGCAAGAGAAGTAAAATAGTTAATATCTATCTATTTTGTTATTGTTAATTTGTTACGTTACTTTACATGGAATGTTTT
>NW_013666890.1:246153-253602 GCF_000517525.1 Limulus polyphemus | reverse complement strand
CCCAAGTGGCACAGCGGTATGTCTATAATCCGGGTTTCGATACCCGTGGTGGGCAGAGCACAGATAGCCCATTATGTAGCTTTGTGCTTAATTACAAACAAACAAGCAAGCTTGACAAATTTCGTTAAGATACATAAATCGTATCGTATCGGACGATGTATCGATATAATCGTATCGCTGTATCGCCACACCTTTAGTTGTAATTTAAGAATTTCTAGAGGGCGCTTCACATTAAGATCAAATTAAACTTGGAATATTCAAGAATAATTAATGAACAGAAGGCTTTGCGAAATATCTAGAACAATGTTAAATTATAAACATCGGTGGGCCAGTTAGTTGGCTAAGTAGGTTTTCAGTGTTATAGCGCATACTGAATTATTATACGAGTAAGTTGATTTTTATGTTAGTACAGTGCAGTTACGTCATTTGTAAACGTAGCCTAGATCTGTGTACTGTGAAGGCAGCTTGTAGAAATGTTAAGGAGAATATAAAACTAATTTATTATTGTTACGTGAACTTGATGTTCAATTATGTTTACCAAGTAATTGAAAAGAAAAACAACAACAAAAGAATAACGTTACAACAGTGGGACTGTTTCTTGTGGAGAGAGTTAGCATTTGCCTAACGCTAAAGTAGGTTGAAATTTTGGCATATCTGTCATTGTATTCGAGAATACTGAAGAACCAACAGTGTAAAAGTCCAGTAAGTAAGAAAACAACATATGCTTTAATATCAAACCAAAATGATGAAGAAGGTCAAACATATGTTAATACTCTGTAAAGTATGTCGACATAGCATGCATTTAAGCAAAAGGCTTGTATTCAAAATCATGGGCATAGAATCCACTAAGAACAGGGACGTGAGTCCCTTCAATTGTTTTGCAAGAAGGGTCATCATTCTAACTTTTAATCTCGGCATAGTCAATTTGGCGTCACATTTTCTTCAATTTTTAAAGAGGGAGAATTAGTAGAGGTAGCGAGAAAGAGAGAGGGGTTTACAAAAGTTTATTCTTGAGAGCGGATACTATGGAGGGCGAGGCAGGTTCCTTTTTTTTTCTTCTTCTTCTTTTTACACAGCGGATTGATTTCAGTGCGGTCGCCATAGCCCAGTCTAATACTGTTGTGTTGGTCGCCACAGCCCAGTCTAGTACTGTTGTGTTGGTCGCCATAGCCCACTCGCCTCCCTACAAAATAGTGCAAAGATCTTCTTTATTTTATTAACCTGATAGACTGTTGATCGGTGAATTAACTCTCAATTGTCTCTTTGGTTTATCATTCTGGTTAGGATGTTAATCAGTGAAATGAACACTGAATATTTTACTTGCTTTATAACTTGGTTAAAATGTTGACCAGTGAAACAACCACTGAATAGTTTCCTTGCCTTATAATCTGATCGACTTGGTTACAATGTTGACAAGTCAAAGGAATACTGTATATTTTCCTTGCATTATCGACTTGGTTACTATGTTGACTAGTGAATTGAACACTGAATATTTTATTTGCTTTATCAATCTGGTTACAATGTTGACCAATGAAAGGAACACTGAATATTTTCCTTTCCTTATCGACTTGGTTACAATGTTGACTAGTGAATTGAACACTGAATATTTTATTTGCTTTATCAATCTGGTAAATTGTTTATCTGTGAGACTAAAACTGAATTAATTGTTTATATTATCAGTCTTGTTCACCTGGAAAACTAACATTGAACATTTTCCTTGGCTTGTGAACCTCATAGTTGATTGGTTCACCAGCACTATTACATCCTTAAGTATGACATTCAACAATAACTTCACATGGAAAAACACTTCAATGAAATATTAAGGAAAATGCACGCCAGGTTTCTCCATCTCAAAAAAGATAAGTTACCGCTTCCGTGGATGTAAATTATCCACGCTGCTACTAATATACAAAGTTCCTGTTAGATCACTGATAGAATATGATTCCATGGTCCCTTGTAACATGTCAGATAGCACTTTTAAAAATAGCAATTATTCTAAAACATAGTACTACATCTAGTTTTCCACCTCCTCACCTACACTCTGACCTACTACATAGACCAAATCTCAACTATACCTTCTATCTAACATAGAATTATTAAAGTAGCAACAAAATTCTGTAGAAAAGCATCAACGGAAACTCATTTTCTGCACAATTTCCTCCCGTAGCAGCTACACTCTCCTCATGGGAGGAGCACGTATCCCCCTTTAACTCTTATCTTTTAAGCCTTTTCCTCTCAGATAACAACTAAGCACTGGTTGGGTAGATTTTTTGACGCCCAATCAGTAAAAGTGTTTTTCTCGAGGTTCTCCCGTTTCACCCCCCCCCTCTCACGCACACACACATCCAAATTCTTGGCATTGGATCTCTAAATCCCAGCCAAATATTTCTCAGTATGGTTGTCGGCTGTCTTATCCCCTTGCCTACTTTGCACTTACACTGGCAGACTTGTACTTTTTTTTTGCTTCTTTTTTTCCCCCATCTTACACACGCGTGTGGGGCGAAGGAGAGTCGACTACTTCTCGAACATCCCGAGTTTTCCAAACTCAAACACCTAACATTTTAGATTTGAATTTGGATAGTGAATGGGTGAAAATAACACTAGTATTTTTCTTGCCCTATCAACCTTGTATAGGATTATGATTGTTTTTACTTAGAACATGAAAACTTACCCATTCAATCTTTACTTCGTGTCACTGTTTTTGTAAACATAACAGAGAATCTACAGGTGCTACGTAATGTTTTCTATCTACACATACATACGAGCTTTTAGTTGTTGTTTTTTCTTATATTTTTTAACTGGTTTAATTCAGTAAAACCCTCAACGCTAAAAACCGAGTTTTGATACTCCTGGTGGCTACAGCATAGATAGCCACTTGTGATGCTTTGTGCTTAACTACAAACAAGCAAATAAATTTCTAGTGGAACTTTCTTTAACTAATTTTTAGTTAGAATAATAAACCGTGCTTTTTATATTTAGACTGTTAAGGAGTCAATAACAATATCGTATTTCTTTCCTCTAATTCATTCATATTCGACTACACATTTTCTTGGTTTGTTTACCATTTTCAAGACCAATTTTTTATTTCAATGTGACCTATACGTTAGTCTTCAGGGCTGCGTATCGGATAGTCTAAATAAAGTTCAAAACCGCAATAGGTCCTGAAAAAGCTCCCCACTTATAAGACAGCCTATATCACTCTTAAGAGTAGCCGTTTAGACGGCGGGTACTGCTGATCAGTTGTTCTCCCTTTGATCAGCTGTTCGAAGTTAGGAATAGTTATGCCCGAATCCTAGAGTTTCTGACCTGGCCAGTTAGCTCATTTGTCACTTAGGTTGCCGTTCAGATAGAAAAAATACAAAATATATTTTACTTGTTAACATCCAGTATTTATCTACATTAAATACTACTAATTTTCCTATTTATTTTTACACGTATATTAACTATATAATAATGTACCAAAGAATTCATTTGTCTTCATAATATTTGTAAAAAAATTAAAAACAAAGACAGAGAGAGAGAGAGAAAAAAAATCAATCTATAAACAAAATAAACATTAATAGTCGTAAATGTTATTTCTTTCGTTTTCTTTCTTCTGTTTGCGTCGCCTTTTCTGTTTCAGTATTTCCGAATCTTGCAGGAAGAAAAATCATAAAGGTTACTCGGCTCGTATAAACTTGAACAAGAAATATGTATTATATATAGGTATACAACGAGAGGTTATCTAGTTACCATGAGACGCTGTATACTCTTATCGTCATTCGTATGTATATATAAAATCTCTCAGGCAAGCGTTGTCATGACAGTCCAGTAGAGATGATGACCTTAAACGACAGAGTTGGTGAGAGATAAACACCAAAATCATTTTCTCTTACTGTCATCTATTTTCTTTAATCTAACGTATAGATAACGTATTAACTTTCAGGTGAAGAGTGATTTTGATGGATTGAGTTCTATATATCACTTCATCATATCATGGTTGCATCATCGTCTTCGTGTTTTCTTTATTTCTCTGGATTTTGCTTAAAGCTACGCGAAGACTATCTACGCGTAATCGACCCTAACTTTGAACTGATAGACTAGAGGGAATGCAGCTAGACGACATCACCCGTCGCCAGCTCTTGGGCTACTTTTATCAGATTGAGTGTAAGTGGGATTATAACACACCTACTACTCCAAAGTGGAGAGCGCGATTTATTATTGTTTTTTTTTATAACGCTAGTGCCAAGATTTGAGTAACTGTACACCGAGAGATACTAGTAATATAATGTAACACATACCAATTAACCCTTTCTTGCTATGTCTAATCATATTGAAACTTTCCCTATGCGTGTTTTTATTTAAAAGCTTTGTTTCCTTAGTATTTATTAAAATTGTTAGAACCACGTGATATGACGACATTGAGATTGTTTCATTTATATACTATTTTCTATAACTTTTGAGAGCGACAGTATTTCGTAAATTCGTATTTTATGGTGACATGTGTTTGCTTGTTTTATTAAACTAAGCTTCTCTTCCAGAAGGCCGATATCACCAACCCTATCGTTTCCATAACAACTTTGAAATGACGGATGCTACAATATCAACAGTTTGATGGATACACAGATGTTTGCTATAAAGTTTTCTGTTTCAAATCCTGTTGAGTGTTCGTTCTGAGAAGATCCATTAGCTAATTGTTCAATTGATAAATAGAGGGCTTCAACTTTTACTTATAACGAGAGCACTTAGTCTAACAGGAAAGCAAATTATTTCGTAACAGAATAATGTAAACTGTGAAAGACTACTTGAAAGAGCACAAGAATCAATGAGTCCCTTAGTCTTCCAGACCAAAAGAACTGGGAGAGTTATCGTTGTTCGGCTATGGGTCAAACTTTCAAGGTTTCAGTCGCTGGATATAGTTGAACATGTTTCGCTTATTTACTTGTGGACTTTAAAGCCGAATTCTTCTTGAACAGAGAAACAAATAAAACCTAATTCTTCTGATTACAGAAAAAATAAAAAAACCAATTCCTCCTGGTTACAGAAACAATAAAAACCCAATTCTTCCTGGTTACGGAAACAATTAAAGTCTCATTACTTCTTGGTTACAGAAACAATAAAAACCCAGTTCTTTCTGGTTACAGAAACAAGTAAAACCCAATTCTTCCTGGTTACAGAAACAATTAAAGCCCCATTTTTTCCTGGTTATAGAAACAATTAAAGCCCAATTCTTTCTGGTTACAGAAACAAATAAAGCCCAATATTTCCTGGTTAGAACCTCAATTCTTCCTGGTTACAGAAACACTTAAACTCCAGTTCTTTCTAGTTATAGAAACAATAAAAATTCAATTTTTCCTGGTTACAGAAACAATAAAAACAAAATTCTTTCTGATTACAAAAACAATTAAAGCCAAATTCTTCCTAGTATTACAGAAACAATAAAAATTCAATTCTTCCTGGTTACAGAAACAATTAAAGCCCAATTCTTCCTGGTTACAGAAACAATAAAAATTCAATTCTTCCTAGTTACAGAAACAATTAAAGCCCAATTCTTTCTAGTTACAGAAACAATTAAAGCCGAATTCTTCTTGAACAGAGAAACAAATAAAACCTAATTCTTCTGATTACAGAAACAATTAAAGCCCAATTTTTCCTGGTTACAGAAACAATAAAAATTCAATTCTTCCTGGTTACAGAAACAATTAAAGCCCAATTTTTCCTGGTTACAGAAACAATAAAAATTCAATTCTTCCTGGTTACAGAAACAATTAAAGCCCAATTTTTCCTGGTTACAGGAACAAATAAAGACCAATATTTCCTGTTAAAATCTCAATTTTTCCTCGTTACAGAAACAATTAAAACCGAATTTTTTTCTGATTACAAAAATAATAGTCAAATTCTTCCTGGTTACACAAATATTTAACGCCTCTATTCTTTCGCTGTTACAAAAATATACAACAAATGCAAAAACGGAGGCTAAAACAAACTTAACGTAGTATGTGAAGTATACTCATGTTTTTTCTTCTTTATTTTAGACAGGTGAAAATTCCCTGTTTTACATACAGTTTCAAACCTTTCTTTTTCACATATATATACTTTCAGTGTCAGAGATTCAGTTTTGCTCTGTGGTACAGTTTCTGTTGATCCTTCTGTTATTTGCAGTTACTACTCTTATTTGAACAGGAAGTCAGTGCAACTGAGAACACCACACTACGATGTTAAGATATATATATAATGAGAACTCTAAGGTAAGTGCGTATGAACACAATATTTCTGTAAAACCTAAAATAAGCACGTCTAAAGAATAATATATATTTTTTGTTCTACAAAGTCTCTGAAAACCACATTTTTTTGTCTTTAAATTGCTGAAAGAGTGTGATGGAGTAATTAAAGTGTCAGATTATTTTATGATTGGAATTAAGGAGAGGTCAATGGTGTGATCAGAATGATGCATGACTTTCGAATCAGCGCCATCTTGAAAATGGGGACTAGTCGAAAGACACTTCGAAACTTTGTTTCATTTTACATTTTTAAATCTGAAAAGCCCCCCAGTGGCACAGCGGTATGTCTGCGGATTTACAACGCTAGAAACCGGGTTTCGATAGCCGTGGTGGGCATAGCATAGATAGCCCATTGTGCAGCTTTGTGCTTAACTACAAACAAACCTGAAAAAAACAGAAGAATTCAAGATTGTGTCTTATTTATTTATTCAGTCATTATTAATTTGTTGTTGGAATTTTTTCACTGCAAAGCTACACAATGGGCTATCTGCACTCTGTCCACTACGATGAGTTGAAACTCAAATTTTAGCGTTTAAGTGTGTAATTTTACCACTGACCCACTTGGGGACATGCCATTGTCATATAATCAATGTATATATATATTTATATATGTATATATAAAAATTTCATAAACTAATAATTTATTGTTGGCGTACTATCACGGCCAGTCGAGATCGATGTTTTGTAGCCCTATCTAATAAAATTACAAATTATTGAATATGCGCATTTATATATATATATATAAAAATGCATGAATTTATCTTATTTATATGTGTGTGTGTTGTTACTATGTTGTATTTATAAAATCCTTAACAAAATAGAAAGAACCCATCTAATAAAACAACATTAAAGTTTTATTTGCGAAATTTACAAAAACAACGGTAGTTCAGCGGTGAGACTTTGGGCTTATAATACCAAAAGTCAGGATTCGATACTCATGGTAGAGAGGTAGTCACTAGTCTGTAATTTTGTATTTAACAAACACCAAACAAATGCTTTTTAAAAAATAATTTACTCATTTGAAGATTTCGAAAATGTTTTATTATATAATTAAAGACATCGCAAATTTGTATACTTTTTCCCATGGACAAAGTTAAAGGTTTGTTTGCCCCCCTGCACTACATGGACAGTTAGACAGGGACACAAATTGTCGAAGACAAAAAACTTGATTACACGAACGCTTTTGGGG
>NW_013666890.1:243519-246018 GCF_000517525.1 Limulus polyphemus | reverse complement strand
ATATGTTAAGTTTGTTTTTTTCCTGTTTAGTTATACTCCGAGAATTTTTTAAACTAAGATTATTTTAATAATCCTTAAAGAATAGATAAGTTCGATAAAATTAATTAGTAAAATTATTTTATTTTCTCAAGATTGAAAAACGTATCGCATTTATTTCAAAAATTTCTCATTATTTCAGAAACAGATTTGACCGGAAAGTGGACGCCAAATACTGTTATGACTTAAGAGACTACATAAAATCAGAATAAAAATTTTCCTTAATCATAGCGCACTCCTCTCCTTACAAATCCCCCCAGTGGCACAGCGGTATGTCTGCAGACTTACCACAGTAGACACCAGGTTTCGATACCCGTGATGGGTAGAGCACAGACAGCCCATTGTGTGGTTTGGTGATTAACTTCAAACAAACCAGCTTCAAATATGTTACTTTGTTGATTTGTGTTACTGCCATCTAGTGAATACTTTTTCATATTTCTTAAATTCTAGTTTCCCATTTAGTTTTATACATGCCTAATAGATGGCGTTTTCTAAGTTACTGATTATTTGAAAATCTCTAAAGACCCTACGGGCCCCCCAGTGGAACAGCGGAATGTCTGCGGACTTACTACGCTAGAAACCGGGTTTCGATACCCGTGGTGGGCAGAGCATAGGTAGCCCATTGTGTAGCTTTGTGCTTAATTACAAACAAACAAAGACCCTACGAAAAATTTAAGTTAAACTAACGCACTCCCTCCTTTCTCTTCACGTCCGCCGGGGGGGAGGGTCAGCAGTAAGCTTACAACAGTAAAATATGTGATTCGAATCTCTGTGGTGGACAAAATCCTATTGTGTAGTTTTACTTTAAAACAAGAGCATCATCACTTTTTGATTATTATAATTTATTCGATGTTACATAAAGATTGAATAACTAAAAGACTTATTAGAACACTGCTATATTACGTTCATAAAACATGATAACGGAATTATTTCAGCACATACCTAATAATCTAATCTATGTACGTGTGTACAGTTTGTTTCAGAATTTTAGCACAAAGATGCATATCTACGCATAATCGTTTCTAATATTGAGCTCATAGACTAGAAGGAAGGCGGCCAGTCAACAGCACCCACCGTCAATTAGTCAGCTATTTTTGTCTGATCGAATAATACGATCCGGCGGTCACTTTTATAGCTCATCCATGGCGCTTTAATGCTAAGCGTGGTTTCACAATCCAAGGCTAACCATTTGGCTACGCCCGGCCCACGTATGATAAAACAATACCTTTCATACTTTTGCCCCCGCCCCAGTGGCACAGCAGCATGTCTGATGACTTACGCCCCTAGGAACAAGGTTTCGATAACCGTGGTTGGCAGAGCACAAATAGCCCATTGTGTAACTTTGTGCTTAACTTCAAACAAACAAACACACTTTTGCCATTTCGTTATTAATATTACATTAAAATCATTTTATCATAATTTAATCAAATTTACTGTTATTTTATTATTATGTTTTTTTTTCTAGTTTTCATTATTTTATAAACTGACTTTCTCGAATTTTTTTTATCTCTGTTGAAATTCACATAGACACGCCATTTACATTCTAGAGTTCTGATCATACACAAAGGTTGAGTACGTTAAGTAGAAACGGTTTTGAGTATGCAAATTAGTAAGTTGCGTGACAATCACAGTTGATATAAAGTCATGGTGGAATGAAATGTATCAGAACTTCATTTTGACATTACTTGGCGTTTTGTTGGTAGTGTGACGCCACCTAAAAACGACCACTTTTTGGAAAGATATGTAATAGCCCTCTACCAAGCAAAATATTCATTAACTAAGATCCTAAAGATGTGTTCAGACAGGAAATTTAAAACTTCCAAGACAGGAATATCCCTTTACTTAGTGACATTTGAAATGAAAGGAATGTGGATCAATTTGAAGTATCAGGACCATCCAAAAAGAAACCTGCTACAGGTCGTATCCAAACCGTATAAGTAACGTGTAGCTTCTTGAAACGGGTGAGAATCAACACACACAAAGATCAGTGGAAAAAGCTGACCACTCGCCCTAGGCAACAGTGTGAAATCTGTCTAGAAACGAAGCCAACAAGTTATGGGTTCACCAAGATAAGGTTTCAAGTCATATCTCTCGTAAACAGTCGCATATCTCAAGTAGCTGGAGGGGGAAATGGGTATTCCATAAGAAGACATATCGATCAAGTAGTCGGGCGTAGTACCCGTGGTTTTTGTGTGACCAGACTGTTTAAACGGGCGAATGTAAACCACCTCCTTCGTACACTGGACAGCTAAGAAAGTCGTAAAGAAATGTAAAAAACATTAACTAAGATCCTAAAGATATACTCAGACCGGAAATTTAAAACTTCCAAAACAGGAATAGGCCTTTACTTTGTGACATTGGAAATCAAAGGAATGTGGATCAATTTGAAGTATCAGGACCGTCCAAACGTGGAATACTGAGAAAGAAAGTTTCTGTTATTCAGTCGCTCTTGAGCAGGAACAT
>NW_013666890.1:237799-242519 GCF_000517525.1 Limulus polyphemus | reverse complement strand
TATATATATATATATATATACTGGCAATGAGAATTTTGGGTTTAATACCTGTTCAAACATTTTGGTTTTGACACCTCTTGAGTCTCAGCATTGGTTTTCAAGCAACTACACATTCATTGTGGCTGTTTTGGAGATACTGGTCTCTTTACTTTAACATCTATTACAATGGTTTTCTAGCAGCTACACATCCATTGTGGCTACTGTGGAGACTGTGGGCTTTTTACCTTGGCTTCTTTTATTACAATGGTCTTAAATATTATTTTATATTGTGTGATTTATTTACTGACTAACTTGTATTAGTTATACTAAAGGTGGATTAAGTACATAAATCTAAAAGAGTATGATTCAGAGTTTTTGTTCTCTACTAAAGATCAAGTCTGGACCACAGTTAACTCAAGTGGGAGACAGTGTGAAGGTTAAGGTTTGCTTTATAGATGAAGGTAAAGAGTCACTCGTGGAAATCGACCATCTTTTGCTTTTACCTGAAGAATGGAAACAGGTTTCTCCACAAGCTGTTGAGGTCTTTATGTGTCGACTCCAACCTCTAGATGGAGACGTAGAGTGGACTCCTCAGGCCAATACCTTTATTCATCACCTAATACATGGGAAGGAGTTGCTAGGAAGAGTAAGTGATCCAGTCTTTTCTTCCATCATTATGTTCCTGTGGTATTACTGAAGGTACTATTTTTATATGGAACATTCTATGAGAGTAAAATTTCAAAGGTGTTCTCTATATAGAGATTTTATATGTGAATTTTTTTCTTGTAATTTATCCTCTTTATTAATAAGTGTAAATAAACAGTAATAAAAAAAACACAAGTAGTTTTACATACTTTTGTGGACAGTGATATAAAGTATGCTACAAAACTTTAGTTTATTAAAGTATGCAGTTCGTTTTCCACATATTTGTAAGGTGTTGTTATTTTTTGTGTGAAAACTGTGTAGTGGTAAAAGAAGAGTATTTTTACGCTTATACTGTGAGGTAAAAACGGCTGCTGCTATGATTTTGTCTATTTATGAGCTCGTTGTTGTCCTAATTTAGGATCTTTTTAATAAGTTCTTAAAAATGTTCTAATAGAGAGAGAAAGGGGGCCCAGTGAGGTTGCTTGCCCCATGGCCCGTGCTAGCTCTCGAAACTCCTGACTGTTCTAATTCAGAATTAATTAAGTGGCCCTCACACACAAAGACATGTTAACACCCCTCTCTAGCTCTGTTTTCTTCCAGGTAATTTTGATGATGAATAGTGAAGTGACAATAAAATTCTGATGTATTTCAAAAGTGTGCTGATAAAAGACAGATTAATTCACAAAAAAATGAGATAAAGACATTCTGTTTCAATAAATTTATTATTAACTTCATTCAAACTTGTGCTTTAAATTTTTATTTTCTTTGGTAATTTTAATAATAAATCCATAATGTGCTCTCCACTGGAATCACAAATCTTTAAAGTCTCTTAATTCTTAGAAAGTGGCATATTCAAGGCAATCATTGTTAACAATTATTACATATAAAACAACCCTGCTAAAGAAGTGACATATACAAAGCAACCCTGCTAAAGAAGTGACATATACAAAGCAACCCTGCTAAAGAAGTGACACATATACAAAGCAACCCTGCTAAAGAAGTGACATATACAAAGCAACCCTGCTAAAGAAGTGACATATACAAGACAAACCTGCTTTTAAAACCTCTGTGGAGACAGGCACCTGTCCTTGGCATGCTTTGTACAAATATTTCAGGTGAGTAGGATTAGATATGGCATAACCAGACTTAATCAGTTCAGTACGTGGTCTGATCGAGTTCACCCAGATCTTCACATTTTCCAATCTTTCTCTCACAACCAATGGGTCAAGCCAAAGTGTGTGTCCAAGACATAAAGCAACCTAACAGTGACAAAACATTTCATAAACAAATATGATATTATGACTTTTAAGTTCTTTGTAAGAAAGTGTTTTCTATAGAAATGGCTTGGGTATGTATATTTCTGTTTTACCTTTTTCATATCCTCACCATGGATTACTTTTGTCTTTTGCTTCATTCTCTCAATGTTCATGTTCGCCTTTCGAAAACAATTTGGAGTAAAAATTGTTCCCTCTGGCTATATTTCCTTCATCGACATCAAAAATCAATAAATAAATTGTGTGTTCCACTGATTTTCATTTTTGAAATATATTATTCACAACAAAAGGCTTGAGTAAATTTATTTAATCTTCATAATCTTTTACTTCATACATCTACAATTTCAATAAGCTGGTGTTCAATATAATACACTTTCATATAAACACAAACATGAATAAATAGAAAATTTATCATTTCAAAATGTCAATTCACAAAGCAAATGTATATAGACTAAGAAAAAAAAAGGTGAAATCATCAGATATATAGTAAAATCAAGATGTACAATTTGGGTTTTTATAGTGCGGCACCAAAAAAAAATCCAAGTCATATAATAATCATTTTTACAACAGATACTCTTCTTTTACCACTACACACGTTAGTAAAGTAACAACAAATATCTATTAAATCTATATAGTAACAAATACATCTTAATTATTACTAAAATTATTATTTCAGTCGTTCTTGATGTATCAAGCGTCTATATGCAAAGAAAAGCCAAAAACTATGGTTTTTATCATTAAAGATGCTTTTCTGGCTTTACAGCATAACCAGGTTTCATTCGCCCTGGCTCCTAGGCAGTTGCCTCTTCCCCCCCCCCCCTTGTCGGCGGGCCTGCTCTTGAGTCATTATATTGAAAATATAAATTGACAACTAAGCAGTGAGAGAATAGATTAAGAAAAATAAAAAAACAACAAGTTTACAAAGTAAGCATCAAGAAGAGAAATAAAACGATATAAAATTATAAACGGACAAAGTTTAACTTTTTTCGTCGAGCAATGGAAATGCTGTTTTAACATTAATGAGTAACTTTTTCCAGAACTGTCGCTGTTGTAGTTATACAGAAAGGTTAGCGAATTATTCTGTCAAACGTCAAGTGTAACGAATTGTATATGTACTATCTTAATGTTAGCCCCCTCGTGGCACAGCGGTATGTCTGCAGAATAACAACACTAGAAACCGGGTTTTGATACTCGTAGTGGGCAGAGCACAGATAACCCATCGTGTAGCTTTGTGGTTAATTACAAACAAACAAAACCTTCATGTAAACTTATTGACTGTTACTAAATCTTATTTATTTGGTTGATAACCATGTTAAATTTGACTCTTGCTAGGTCTGACTTCCGTCTTTTCTAATATTCATGTTAATTTTGGTTGTTACTGATTCTGATTTTCATCTTTTCCTGATATCCATGTTAATTTTGGTTATTCCTAATACTGAATTCCATCTTATATTATATTCATGTTAATTATGGTTGTTCCTAATACTGAATTCCATCTTATATTATATTCATGTTAGTTATGGTTGTTACTGGTTCTGATTTCCCTCTTCTATTATATTCATGTTAACTTTGTTTGATCCTAGTTATGACTTCCATCTTTTCTTATATTCATGTTTGTCAGATTTTGTATATGGGCAGGATTCTTTACAGTAGGTGTCTGTGACTTATTGGCCATAAATTTCAACAATAAACGGGCAGCACACAATCCACTTGCTTTAAAATAATACATTCAAAATAAGTCAAACGTATGTACAAACAAAATTCGTTACACTAATGGTTATCACACTTGTATTGAGAGCTTTAAATAATTGTTTCTCTTTCGTCAAAGTCCACACAGGTGGTTTCAATTAATTTAGATCACCCTTTTACAAAACCAATTATTCTCCTCTCCTCTGTTATCACAATTCACTTACTTTACCCCGTGAGTTACCGCAGTTGTGTACAGAGCTTTAAATAATTCTTATTTACGCCAAAAGTCCACACAGGCTGGTTCAGTTACTTTAGAACCCAGCCGAAAAAACAAATAATTCTTCTCAACTTTGTTATTACAATACAATCTGCGATTATAACACTTTAAAAGACACCACTATACACTCTTTATGGTTTAACTATCTCTCACTGACTTTGTCTTACTTTTACTTTCACTAACTTACTTACTTCTTTGCACTCTGTATATTACGTATTCACAACACCCACAACACGTGACAGAAAAATTTAGAAATATCTAGCCCTCTAGTAACGACAATCTTAAACATAACGAGAAAGACTTAGAAGGTCTGAGTAAGATGACGTCAACAATATTATAAAAACATAGTACAACAATTAAACTACATATACAACATACGACTCATATAGAGTTACGTAAAGAAACTTGTCATAACTATCGCTTTTATGAAACTATCTCGTTATGAAAATTAAATAATCAGTAAATACTAAATCGCTAAATAAACTAAATAATTACTCTTAAAATAAACAATCTTGTATATCCAACGATGTTAAACTTGACTCTTGCTAGGTCTGACTTCCATCTTTTCCTGATATTCATGTTAAGCTTTGATTGTTCCTAGGTCTGATTTCCCTCTTTTCTGATATTCATGTTAACTTTGATCATCCCTGGGTTTTATTCCCTCATTTATTATATTCTTGTTAACTTCAATTGTTCCTGGCTTTGATTACCCTCTATGCCTTATATTCATGTTAGTGTTACGCCTCCATTCGTCAGTTAATTTTCCGTAAATTTCGTTCGAACAAAACTTTAGCGACACAAGTCCTTTCTTAAATAAAACTGGTTTATTCTTTCTGAATACAACTTTGTGATACGC
>NW_013666890.1:236911-237756 GCF_000517525.1 Limulus polyphemus | reverse complement strand
ATTAGCTTTGACTATTTCAATGCCTGATTTCCCTCTTTTTTATAGTAATGTTAAGTTTAACTGTTTCAAAGACTTATTTCTTTGCTTTATAATGATTTAATGTCGATATCAAATCTCTAGCTGTAAATGTTTGTGCTGTACGTTTTTATCATAACTGTGTGAAAATCAAACCAACATATTCTAGTAACTTCTTCATTAATTCTTTTAGTTTTTCTTCATTACCCATTCAAGCCCTTTCCAAGCATTATTATATTCTAGTAACGTTGTTCTTTCGTTTGAGGGTTCTTTTAAATTATCTAATGAAAATAATCATCGTCCAGTCCACATAACAAATTAGTTTCATTTTCTCCTTAGCGTTTCTTTACAAGCTTGTACACTTTGTAAGTTGCCATAGACCTACATTTGTACTATTTGCTCCACACTAACATAAAAATACCTCACGTCCAAAATAACTTAATATGCACGATAGCTAATACAGATAAGTAAAATAAAAATAAACACACTGACTGATTCACTGTACCGGCTAGAAAACAACTCTATCTTCTTGATGCTTCACTGTTTCACTACAAGCTTACTAAAGCCAGTTAACTGGCTCACGCCTATTTATAATCTAGTCCTTGTTCTAGAAATTTTGTAAAGCATCTCGTTCGTTATTTTAACTTGATCTTATTGTGATGCGCCCTCTAACGAACACCTAAATTATAACATTCAAAAACATAGCTTAAAAAATAGAGTTACACAGCGTGGTCACAAGTAAATAGACACCACCTTTTCGGAAAAAAATACTTTTTTCAGTCATATTCACATGATATGATATATTTATAATTTAATTAATATCTAGTAGA
>NW_013666890.1:226517-236247 GCF_000517525.1 Limulus polyphemus | reverse complement strand
CGAATCTTGATTCGTCTGAGAACAATACGGTCTTCCAAAAGTTCCAGAGGCTTGGTCATCATATCACTTGCCCACTTCTTTCGTCTGACTATGTTGGCAGGTCTTAATAAGGGCTTCCATCTAGCTGCTCTCCAATGATAACCCAATCTGCAGAGAATCCGTTGAACAGATTTCGGGCTCATCTCACCAACTTTGGCCACTTCTGCAGTCGTTAATCTGGGATAGATTTCGATGCTCCTCTTGACAGCCCTTTTTGTCCTCTCTGATGGACCAGGACGACCCGGACGCTCCTCAGTTGTTTCCTTGCCGTGTTTCCTGAACTGCACGATGATTCTAGTTGACTGTCGAAAGCGGGATTCCCAAATTCTGTGAAATTTGCCGCTGACTTATTCCACCATTTGCTTGACCAACTATCCTTCCTCTAACAAAATCTGACAATTCGAGAGAACCTTGAATTCTAGGCATGTTGTAGCACAAGATAATTAGTGTGCGGACCATTTTCATTAATATAGTGCTCTGTGAACACAAATTAGTTAGCATAAATCAGTTAAGTGACGAAAAATTAGATGTCTATTTACTTGTGACCACTCGGTGTATGTGTTAAAACTGATCAAACATTAAAATCAGAGAAAAAATAATAAATTTTCATCTGAACAAAAAACTTTTTAAAACACAAAAGCATAAATTAGGCGCTTCAACTGATACAAAAACAACAACAAAACAAAAACGATTCCAAAAGCATCACGATACTCTAAGGTGAATAAATTTGAAAATCCGTAAAAAGGAGAAGTTATATACTGTTTAATCCCATAACATTTAACCACACCTATTGCGTCATGTATTTGTATTACTCATCGAAACCCAAATATGTATAAACACAGGAAGGTTTCGGGGAGCACACACAGGAAAGTGGCTGGGATGACTGAGCAAATACGTTACTAGAAAAAAAAAACAAATCAATTGGAGAATTCACTTAAATCAAGCTATTATGAAAGAGGAAATAAAAAAATACAAACTGGGTTATTTGAGGGCCTGTGAAATATAGCGCCTTTTAGAATCCCTTTTCCTGGTTATTTAACCCTAAAATTGTTCTTAGAGTTCACCCTATTATTTTCTTATTTAAACATTTTTACTAAGCTATTTATCCATCATATTTTTCGTGAGTTTGTAACTTTGTTTGGTTACAGACCTTGATATAATATGAGTTACACACGCAAATGTAAAGTAAAATATCAACAATATTCGAATTAAACCCATTTAATTACCGCTAGGGCTTCCTACGTATTTTACATTTTAAAAAAACGTGTGATTTCGCCCGATTGTTTTTTTTTCCTGTACTGAGTGTTGTTGTAGTAGATAAACTAAATTTTATGCAATATACGAACCTACCGGTATAGAAAGGTATAACAACAACTCGGTAATTTAAGAATTAATTTGCTTTTCCGTTTTATTTGTTTTATTTTTTTATTCTTTGCTTGTACACATTTTAATTAAACTTATTTATGTTCAAGAATCTTTCTTATGGCCTAAGAAATGTCTGATTTCACTAGCTTGATTAGTGAGGGATGACAACGTTTGAAATTTAAGAACATGTCATGTGGTAAATTTACTGTCACTAACGTTGTTTTAACCATTATATAATTCCTATCGCAAAAGAGTAAATAAAATGAGTGTACTAAAATTATTTCCTAGATGGAGCCACTAAATCGGTTTCCTGTAATATATCCAAAGGGCGTGCATACCTTATCGCTGTCGCGTTGCAATAAGACCGTATCGCAGTTCAAGTTTTGGAAGGTAAGATAAGTAATTTTTTACTTTATTTTGTTCACTACAAGTATATTAATTGTAAATGTTATAAAATAGTTGTTATGATGCTCCACTTTATTTTAGGCAAATTGATGTTTACATATTCAATCGTGCAAGCTCGACCTTTGAGCCCCAGGCTTGAGTCGTGTGTGTTTACCATTTCCTCTTGCCACCTACCGGTGTTGCGCTGAGTTCGTAATGAAAACGTCGTGTAACCTCTCGCTCACTCCTGCTATACTTCCTTTACCTTCGGCTTTTCTCGGAGGTTAGTTCATTCCTTTGTAACAATCTAAAAGAGACGTTGAAATTTCTTCAGATTTATTTGTTTTAACTTGTAGTAGTGGAAATAATGTTTGGCTTTATTTAAATATTATATAGCTGTCTTATACGTTCAGGATCATCTGGTTTTGTACATAAACGTTTCGTGAAACAGTTTATTTCTTTTTAACTTGTACAGTTTTATTGCAAATTGCTTTCGTACACGTGACCAGTAGAGTCTGGTTTTAATTTTATTCATAAATTTAGACTGCATGGAAATTTTTCATTTTTGAGAGGGCGTTACGTTATCGCGCCGTCTAAGAGCGTGTAGTGTGTCTTAATTCAGCAGATGAAAATGACAGATAACGTGTAAAATATGAAGAACAAACCCATCACAGACAAGTTATATACAAATACGAATACAAAATTCACATAGTCTTGGAGATAGTTTGGTAGATGAACTGTATGCCGGATATTTTCCCTTATCTCTGTTTGGATTGGATTGAGACTGAGCTGGCGGATGTTTGTACGCAACAACGTACATTTAGGTAATCTTGAAATAAGTTCCTTATATTTTCATTCTAATCAAATTGTACTTTTTAATAATAACTTCTATTTAATACTTAGGCTTTTGAAGAAAACCTAACCAGCTAACCCATTGAGACCCTTATAACTTGGTCTTACTTGTTTTGTTTTCGCCGTGTTTTTTGTACCTGTTTTTAGATGTTCTAAACCATGAAAGTTCACAACACTTCATTATTTAGGTTTAGGAATTTAATAAAATCGAATATCCAATGGAAATCAGTTTTACAGATTTTCACGCCAGTTTTGAAACGTGGTATAAGATTGTGGTACAGAATACGAAAATTAAAGTTTATTTTTCTGAATTAAATTGCTCTTTCTCTTTTTCACTTAGTGAAATTTAGATTTTGAAATATCCCAGGTTAAATAGTTTCTTATGGTAATTTCGCAGTTGATTTTTTGAAGTCTTAGGATAATTTTGAAAACTTTTAAAATAATTATTGTATTTAAACATAAGTCATATCGACATTATTAAAACTTTGATTACCTAACGTAATTTACTTTAAGTTTGACAATTACGTAATTTAAGTGTTTTAGAATGTGACGTTGATGATATATAATAACGTTACGGATACTTAATACCTCACTTGGAAATAAATTACCCAGCGGTGGCAATAAGTAACTATAAGTTAAATTTACTCATTATGGGCATATTCCATTAAAAAAATAAGTAGATCGACTTTAACATGGACCTGAACGTTTAGTTCTACATCTTTGTATGTTTAGTTATTATTATTGTCTTCTATTTTACCGAGTATAGATTGCTTACCCAGCTTTTCTCACAGTCCATTAAGCCTGTTTGGAAGTGTACATTACTCGTATATTGTTAAGCACTGTTTTTATAACCAGGTGTTCAGCATTCCGTCAATGTGTGTGAAACTTGGGATTTTTATTTCTCACGTCATTGATAAATTATGTAATGATTTAGGTATAATTCTACGTTTCAGTAAGGTTGGAAGGGAGTATTTTTTCAGCTGAGTTAGAGAGTGGGCAAAGACAGAATTTCATGAGTTTACCATTCCACATTGTCTTTGTCAGATATGAATTAAGGTGTTTACTGGAAAAAGACCATTCCACGAAGACTGTCGGACATGAATTAAGGTGTCTACTAGGCAAAGACAGAATTTCGTGACGTCACTATTACAAAGGAGTTTGTGTCGAATATGAATTAGTGTCTACACAGATTTTCATGACATTTTCAGGATTTTCTTCATATATTTTTCCAAGTGTCCATGACTTTATGTACAGTGTTTTGAAGAATGGGAAGAAAGTCCCACCTTTACTGAAGTAGGGAAATCTGTTCTGTCTATGCAATGAACAACGATCAATGACCACTTTTAATTAATTTTCAGGGCTACAGGAGAATATAATGTAATACAGAATTATTTTTTAACAATTATTAGTAATGATTTCGTTTTTTACAAAACACCAAGCCTAGTTCAATAATGAAAAAACTTCAGTGAAGTATTCTGTTTAGGTACTAATTTTTTTAACGTGTGAAATATCAGAAATTTATAAATACTTGACAAAAAAAGAAGAAAGAAACGTGATTTTTACAGGATTTTCATAGGAGAAAGAGAGAGACACAGAAAACCTGACTTCAAAAATCATGGGAATTGTAAACCAGTAGCCAACATGTGAATACTGTTTCGTATGCTTCATACTTAACTCATCTTGTCAAGAAAATTTCATATTTTATTAGAACATATGATGAAATCACGTGATTTATTTTCGTCAATAACACCCATCACCACGAATTCAAATGAATCCTTTGTGTCCACAAGTTTGTATAATGAAATCATTAAACAGTTTGAGTCATACCAGGACATAGATTTTCAGACATCCAGAAAGCATTATTCTCTTATAACATTAAAATCTTTACCTCCAACAACTTGTTATCAATTTACAGAACCGTGGCCAAAAGTATTCAAAATATTGTTAAATCAACACATTAATAGGTGTCCCTAAACTAGATCTTTTTTTTTTCCTTTCTCCGTTGACATTGGACTAATGCAACGATCTTCACTAAAGGTATGGCCAAAATGTTGGTTCAAAGAACAAAGATTATATTCAGTGTTTAACTGGATTTACCAAGACAGCATAAACTAGCAATGAACACGTACTAATAAAAACGTTGAAAATCGTTTATTCTTACAAAGAAACTAATTTGATTTAACCAATTGTAAAAATTATAGAAGAAATTAAAGGGATTGAATCCCTATTGTGGATTTTTTAGCTCGGGAGGATAATAGTTTAAAAGTTGTTGAGTCTACTATTTGTAATGGGGCTGGAGGGAAGTAATGTAGTTGATTACTTCAATCAAATATCAATTTGCAATGCAACCGATGCAATCTTAAAAATAATTATAATGTTTCTTCCCTTTAGATAAAAATAATCGAAAATAGGTTCAAGACCTCAGATCCGGCAGACATTAAATACTGGATCTATGCAAAGGCACGACGGGTTCTCTCAAGAATATTAAGTCAAAACTGTTTGTTTGTAATTAAGCACAAAGCTACACAATGGGCTATCTGTGCTCTGCCCACGACATATATCGAAACCCGGCTTCTAGTATTGCAAGTCCGCACACATGCGCTGTGCCACTAGGGGGTAAAGTCAAAACTAAAAGTGTGTCTCTAGTAATAAGTAAAGGAGATGGCGGGTAAGTTTAGGGCAATATTCTGCATTTAGACCCGTGTTTCTCAACTTGTGGTGCATGGACCCCTGGGAATCTGGAATTCCATAGGTGTTTGCAACAGTAAAGATAGTTTCCATATTATAATTGAAAATAGAAAACGACATTATATTCAATTAATTGAATGTTTTATTTGAACATTTCTTTAACTTACATGCTTATTTATTTCGTAACTGCTTTACGATCAGCTTCTTAAAGTAGACCAGGGTATGGGGAATAGGTCACGTAATTGTTAATGAAGGGATCGTTAAAGGAAAAAGATTAAGAATTATTGCCTTAAACAGATTGGGTGGAAACTTCTGGATATTCATTCGTGTCTGGTTAACATTTTCCCAATATTAATTATTATAATTTTCGATGTATCGTGTTGAAATGCCAATATCTAACTAAGCTTTTAGATTGAGATCCATTAAGTAAGTTTTTTTTCTTTTTGTATGTAATGTTAGAATAGCATAGAATTGTGTTCGCGCAGTTTGTATGTGCTCTTTCAAAGTGTAATGTTGTCTGGGCAAACATCCTCGCTGGGCCCCTTTCTCTCTCTTTTTGATCTTTTTAAAGAACTTATTAAAAAGATCCTAAATTAGGACAGCAACGAGCTCATAAACAAGTCGAAATCATGGCAGCAACCGTTTTTAGTTCACAGTATAAACATAAAAACGTTTATAAAATAACAAATATTTATTAAATATACAAAATAACAAATATATATTAATGATTACTCAAACTATTATTTCAATTATTCTTAATGTATCAAGCGTCTATATGCAAAAAAAGAGAGCCAAAACTATGTTTTTTATGATAAAATGAAGATGTAGTGTAAAGGGGTTTTGCGGACATTACATTCATTCACCCTTTGCCCCCCCCCGAATGCCTGAATGTTGTATAAGTAGTTTAGAGTCAAAACATAAATGGCCCGGCATGGCCAGGTAGTGAGGTCACTCGACTCGCAATCTGAGAGACGCGGGTTCGAATCCCAGTCACACCAAACATGCTCGCCCTTTCAGCCGTGGGGGCGTTATAACGTGACGGTCAATCCCACTATTCGTTGGTAAAAGAGTAGCCCAAGAGCAGCTCATGTCTGTTCTGATCAACAAGCCTTCTTTCTTCTTTAGGGTCCAGGTCTCAGCTCCGTAGAGGAGCACCGGTGTAATCCAGGTCTTATACACTTTGGCTTTCAGTTCACAAATGACTGTGTCTACTTCCTTCCATTTCTTCCAACCCGCGTGGATTCTATCTCTTGCAGCTTTCTCACTTCCTCCTCCACTTCGGATTACACTTCCTAAGTACCTAAAGTCTCCTACCTTTCCTATTATATCTGTGATCTTAACCTTCTTCTTCCTACATCTTCCACTCACAATGACTACTGTATTTCTGTTAGTCATTTTCAAGCATCTTCTGCCACACTTTAACTTGCGTTTTAACTCCTGCTCACTTTCAGCTTTGAGGACAAGATCATCAGCGAATAACGGTTCCCACAGGGGTTCCTTACACTCAGAACATTGATGACAATGACTAACAGTAAGGGAGCTAATGGTTGACGCTTGGTGCAGCCCAACGTTTACTTCAAAATTTCTGAGGGTTGCTGGTTCTAATCTCCGTCCTACCAAACATACTCGCCCTTTCAGCGTTGGGGTGTTATAAAGTGATGGTCAATCCCACTATTTCTTGGTAAAAGAGTAGCCCAAGAGTTGGCGGTGGGTGGTGATGAATAGCTGCCTTCCCTCTAGTCTTACACTGCTAAATTAGGAACGGCTAGCGCAGATAGCCCTCGTGTAGCTTTGCGTGAAGTTCAAAACAAACAAACAAAACATAAACTATCATATACACATATACACACACTATGTAACTTCAGTACAAAATGTCTCTGATCGACTACAACATGAAAGAAACAGGTGCACAGTATTATCATGCTTTTGTTTTGTGATTCTTTATACATTTGTGCCATGGCGATATTCTTAAGTACTGTAAAATTGATTCTAATTACTCTTGTCTTGCTTACATTCCGTTTTTGATAATGCTAAATCAAAAATGACGGCTGTGTGATACTTTTGTATTATTTATTTTTGATATAGCGTGCAGGTCAAATATTTAGTTATTTATTTTTCGTGTAGAGTATAAATCAAATATAATTTTTTTCATGTAGCGCGTAGATGAAACAGGGCTTGAGTTGAGGGGGAGTGAACTGGAACACCGTTACTGTTGTAAGAAGTTGTTGTGAAAACGCTCCTGTTGTTAGAATTTTTTATGAAAACGTTCCTGTTGTAGAATGACCAAGAACATACGTAAATTTAAATATAAGTTATCACAATTTTACCAGTTCATATCGTCTTAGCAGGCCTGCTTTATTGTAGGCCTACTTTGTGACATGTCATTCTACCACATCTGAGTTACTTTTCTGTGTTAAAATACGTTATGAAGTCACCAAATAGTCGAAATAAAAAATTGTCGGCCTCATAGGGGCTCTGAAACTGAGCTCCACATGCTACACATACTTTACACAACTCAAGCCCTGAGATGAAATAGTTTTTCATGTAGCACCAGGGTAAAATATTGTTGTTGTTTTTCAGGTAGCGTGTAGATTAAGTATTGTTATTTTTCATGCAGCATATAATATGAAAATATCGATTATTTGCGCTAACATTGTTGTATTATTTAAACTTGGATGTACTGTATGAGAACTAAGTTGCAAGTAACTTTGCTTTCTCTCTTATGAAAGCCGTGATCAAAAGCGACGGAGATTAGTTTAAGAATTAGTTTTAGAAACGTTTTATCAGCTCTGCGTTCTCCTCAATCTTTGTTTTATTTGCTTAGCTTCGATGTGGTAGCACATGTGCGCGTTCAAAGTGAACGCTGCTTTGCTCATGTTCGAACGCCTTAGTTTCAGATTAGCCAGACCGAGCCCACTCACGCGCTTTCTGCGCAGTAAACATAACAAACTCTGTTTATTGATTGTCATTCTACCTAAGTATACGAAGCATTTTTGTCATTATAATTATTTAAGAAATGTTTTATAGTTCAAGGTAGAGTTCAGTAGAGGAAGTTAGCATGGGGGTCCGTAGGGGGTGGCACTTGCCCCTTTATTCGTTCACAATCTCACACTACTTTGCCCCCCCCCCCCCCGGAAATATTTCTGCGGATGCCCATGGAAGTTAGTTTCGGCCTGCACCGAGGGTGACACATTTTGGCACGTGGTCATTGTTCATTGACGATATGACGTTTTGATGAAAGTAACAGGTCAAGCTTATTGTTAAGACGGTACAAATGAACCACGTAAACGAGTGAAAGAGGTGTAGTTATTTTGCATATTATTACCTACGGCGTTCTTGGAACTTCCACTTGTATGTCTGGAAAGTTGTGAAACCTAAGCAATACTGAGCCTCGTACGCTTTTAATTTTAAAACGATAGAGGTGGTAAGTTATATGTACAAAAGTTGGAAATCTTTCTTAAAATGAATATTATTGCATGTTACCAACTTACGCTGAGGAATTAATATTTTTGAAGTGTGTTTATAAATTTTTATTTATATATTTGTTATCATATAAGACAATTTTTTTTTTTTTACAAAATAAATAGGGTTTTAAGATGAGGATAATATAATCCCCCCTCCTCCTTCAGTTCCGGAGGTATACTTACGCTACTGGCTGGTAAAAGCATATCCACAAAAGGCGAACACGGAAATATACTCAGAGTGAGACACGTGGCTCAGACAGCGCCATCTGGCGCATTTTTGTCAGCTTCTTACTATTTTGTAGTAATTGAAAGAAAAAAATTACTGTTTGTAATAATTTGATAGAGTGTTAACATTACTGACGTACTAACAATAAGTCCTTAAATTTAAAAATATCAACAACTAAGTATTCACTGTTAGTTCCTAAAATTTTTTAAAATCAGTTTTAACTCGTAATAGTTTTGTTTTTGAGCATTCCCCCAAAAGTATTGGAAGTATATATATATATTATTAATTGTTATTAAAAACACTTGATGAATTTCTGCTAAATGTTATGCAAACAGCCTTGTCATTTACACATTTTACATTTGTTGTATAGGTCTTAAAGAAATTAATGTCGCTTTTCTTAAATGAAAAATCCCGAACAACTTGTACATCAAAACAAAACATTTATTAAATGAAATAGTCCCCATTCTTATTAATGATGCTCTTCCATCTTACAATCAGGTTATTAATGCCCTGATTAAAGAAATCACCTGGCTTTGAAGCAAAAAACATATCAATGTCCTTTTTAACACCTTTTAACATATTTGCATACGTTTTCCTATTAAGATGGTGTTGCAGCAAACGAAAAATATGGTAATCTGATGGTGCCATATCTGGAGAATATGGTGGGTGGGGGAGAACTTACCAACCTAACTCCATAATCTTGTGTTGCGTC
>NW_013666890.1:217748-226162 GCF_000517525.1 Limulus polyphemus | reverse complement strand
CGCCAGAGGAGATGAAGCAACGTTCACACGTTGGAAACGATAATCATTGGAGAGTTTGTGAGGCACCCAAACACCTTTATGGAGTTTTCCCATTTTCTTTAGATGCTCACGTATTGTTTCATCAGGGTTGCAATTTCAGGGCCATTTCACCAGTGTGTTGCCTAGGGTTAGACCGAACAAGCGTCTTCAGAGCATCAATATCAACTCCAACATGTCGGCCCCCGCCATCACAGTTTTTAAGGATAAAGTTACCTGAACGAAATTTTCTGAACCATCGTTGACACTTACGAACGTTCAAAACATTTCCAAAAACTTATTTGATGTTCTTTGTGGCTACATAGGCGTTGTTTCACTTCTTGTATTCAAACAGCATTACATGCCGAATGTGTGTCTCGTCGTATGCCATCGGTATAAGGGGTTAGAGTATACTAAACTTTACACATTATATAGGCTACACTGACGTTTAGGTGGTTCGTTTAACTATTATACGTGATGTACATTTTTTGGGGTGGTTAATGAAAGTGTTCCAAAGCGTGACATCGATTTTTTGACGATCTAACACTAAAGTGTGCTTGATTAGATTGTTGCCCACAGTTGCTAAATTATAATGTTGCCCCTTTAGGCCCTTCTTTCGCTTAAATGTAAATATACGTTTTACTTTAAAATGTGTCAGATAATGCATGTAAAGCTATACTGCAACATGCTTCTCACAAATTATTTATTTCTTTAAATGTGAAGTCCGTTACTTGCCGACGTTGATTGTGAAGTCCGTTACTTGCCGACGTTGATTGATAATTTTTATGGTGATTATTATTATTGTATAAGATTTATTCAGATAAAATTTATTTTTAATTCTCGACAAATAACTTTTTTTCCACATGAAACAAATTTAGATTAATTATATTATGGAAACTTTTTGTTGCAAATATAGTCCAATGCCAATGGTTGAAACAACTCTGGTGCCTTTTCATGAAACACAGTAACCACTATGTGTTTTTGTAAGGTATAGTGATGGTAAACTGTGGTAGTTTAGTAATCCTGCTCTCAGCGAAAGGTAGTGTTTCTGCTAGATGTGAATAGCGGGGAGTGGAGGGGGGGGATCACCTGTCAAAGAAACTTATGCAACAGGAGGATGTGAACACATTATCATTAGTTTTAATATCGCTTATACACTGTACTACAAATTAGAAAGAAAAAAAAACTAACAACCTGTAGCAATTGCTAAGACTGGATTTGTGAGAACATTGTTGGAAGGACACTGTTTTTGAATTATCTTTGATATTATATACATTTCACCATTATAATAGGCCAAATGGTATTCCTGTGGTTTGCTGACCCAAGCTGCGCTGATGGAACTTGAATAGGCGAAACTGCAGTCCACAGCAGAGGGTACAGCCAGTCAAGGAACGCGTTAGGCCTCTACGTCACAGATTATTTTTTCAGTTTCACCTCTGGTGAAAAAAGAAAACAAATCTTTAATACATGTATACCATCTTTTAGATTGTGTTCCATTTATATGTATATTGCGTTACACTACTTTATAACCGGTTCAGTTAAGAATGTAGTCTTCAGATATTAGTATACGATACTTTATATGGTTCGCCTGTAACTGGGAGAAGCCCTAAAGTTATAGCAGAACTCGGCTCTTACACGTAATATTAATAATAAATATTTATTAAGTGAAAAAAAAAAGACTATAGTCCCGAAGTGTGAGTTTTTTTGTTTTTTTCTTTCCTTAAAAATATCTATTATTAATGTTTACGATATAATAATATTACTATCGTTTCCTTGCGAATTAAATAAGTAATTTTAAGTCTGTGATAGACTACAATGATTTGGACTATGTACATATCATAACGTGGTACAGTGGTCACACTCATGGTGGGAAGCTTTATAAGTATAAATAGGCTTGTGAGCCTACGTATCTTAGTGCTTAAAGCACTGACCATGTTAGCCAGAGGTCCCGAGTTCGTGTCTCTGTTCCTAATCTTTTTAACTTAAAAATATCTGTTATTAATCGTAACATTTAGTCCCACCTCTCACAGTTTAGGGCATGACAGGCGAAATACTGATACCCTGGATTACAAATTTGCACATTATGGTAGTAATCCCTATGTGATGTAATACGTAACTAAGTTAAAAACTGACGTAACGTAGTACTATCCTTAATACATTAAACTTTTTAATCGAGGCTAGAAAAAATTAGTACAAATTACCGAATCTTTCGCGTAAAGTTCTTTTTTCAGTTTTCTAATCGTTACGTCAAATTCCACCCCACCACCTCGCTGAAGATGAGTTTTGCTCCTCAGAAATAAAACTAAAAAAAAACTAATATATATAACCAATTTTTGCTAGCTATAACCCTCGTGAATCAATGTTAGCTCGTACTCCAACAACCTTTTATATGCGTTCCACATTGTAACACCTGCATATGTAGTTTATTCGGCATACGGTTCGTATTACCAACAAAAAGCAGTTTTTTATTAAATAAAACTTGCATATGTGAAGGATATTCTATTACAAATAAAATACCTCTAAGGTTTTCACTATTTAATATTGTTATAACTATCAATATCAAAGAGATTACAAGCGAGTGTAATTTACACCAGTGTCTACAAATTTGTAACAATAATGTTAATGTTTTCTTTTTACAAATTAGTGGTTTCAGTACTAAATAATAACGACATATAAAATGGTAGTGGCAAAACTAATAACTACAAATGATTTTCGTTATAAGGTATCGATTTTTTTGGGGACTACAAGTAAATAAGCTTGACGTAACGCCCTTTAGGTCCCGGATCAGTGTAATTATGATAGTTAACCAGAAACAGACTGAACTGCAGTATTGTAAAAGTACAATAACGGTGCTTACAAAGAATGAAATATTAGATTGAAAATGTAGACGTTTAAAATCAGTTTAAGTAGGATTCGTTTACTTGGGTCATTTAGTGTTTTCATTACATCAGGATTGAGAGTAGTTTAGGACAGTGGGTTACACGGTCAGTTCAACTAAGCCATCCATAATGTTGACCAGAGAGAAGGCAACCAGTAGGTAGCATCCGTCGCCTAAAGCAGCTACGCTTGATCGAATAGCTGGATTGACTTTCATTATTATAAGTCACACACAGCTGTAAGTGCAAAGCCTGTTTGGTAACACTACGTCCCTAACTCAAAACCTTCGCATTCCCAGTCCGATACGCTAACATCAAGCTACAGAAGGTGATAAAAACTTTACATATTTTATGTGAACTTAAAAAAGGAAACAAATACTGTAGAGAACCTACTCATCTCAAGTTTTGATCCTGAAGGATCGTTATATTTTATGTAAGCTTGAAAGATTTATTGTATGCCTAATCCTAATACATCTTTTTTTTTAATCGTGAGAAATGTTTTTAAAAGAAGAGCAGACGGTTTGATCACGTTATAACATTTTCAACATTTTACAAAATTAATCTTATCAAACTTTGCCCACGTGCTAGTTAATGCTATTGCTAATCTGTTCATAATTTAAAATTGTTTTATATAGAAATCTTAAAAGAATTTCACTTTAATATTATATTAGTAATAGTATTGAAAGTATAGTACAACTTAAGAATATATCAACAACACTATATTTGCCTTATCCAGTGCCGACAAGGCCTTTCATATAATACCAAATCTCATCAAGCCGGCTAAGATACAACTCACATAGTTATATTCAAGAAGCTATTTATATCTTCAGTTGTTGGACAACAACTGTTTTGGTGTGAACTGGATTACCTTGGTGAACTGTAATGTTTTATAAATTTACTAGTCATCACACATCTGAATTAGATTTTTGAATATCAAAATATCTGTTTATTTATTTTTAACACCAAATCGTTCTTATTATAAATATTATTCACATATTCATTTATTTTTCAGTGAATTAATTGTACCAATTAATCAGAAGGATTGGCGAACCAATAAACTTGTCTTTTTTTAATACTTATTTTCACACCTGCAGAAGCCGCTGCTTAACGGATACGCGAGACATTTAGTTAAATCTGTTTTGTGAAAACAAAAGCTTTCGAGCAGTGTGTCATCCTTAAATAATTCTCTAGTTACATTTATCCGTTTTGTGAAAACAACAACTTCTAAACGATTTTTCATCCTTATAAAATTCTGTAGTTAAATCTGTTTTGTGAGAAAAAAAATAACATCTGAATGGTTTGCCGTCCTGAAAAAATTGGTTAGTTAAATCCCTTTTGTGAAACAAGTACTTCTGAACGATGTGTCATCCTTATAGAATTATGTAGTTAACTTTAACTGTTTTGTTAACACAGTAACTTCTGTAGTACCATCCCTATGGAATTTTCTAGTTAAATCTGTCTGTTGTGTGAACACAATTACTCCTGAACGATGTGTCATCCTTATAGAATTATCTAGTTAACTTTAACTGTTTTGTTAACACAGTAACTTCTGTAGTACCATCCCTATGGAATTTTCTAGTTAAATCTGTCTGTTGTGTGAACACAATTACTCCTGAACGGTGTGTCATCCAGAATTATTTAGTTAAATCTGTCTGTTTTATGAACACAATTACTCCTGAACGGTGTGTCATACAGAAAGACAGATTTAACTAAATAACAGGAGTTATTGTGTTCATAAAACTTCTGTATGACACACCGTTAGACAGATTTAACTAAATAAGCTATGTGAACAATAACTCCTGAACGGTGTATCATAGAGAATTCTCTAGATAAATCTATTTTTATAATAGTTTCAGAAAAAACAATGAATAGAGTAGACAATACATGATTCAAAGAAAAAAATGGATTTATAAAATTCCGTTTTCTTTTTCAGGAACGTTTTGCAGTGAGAAGTGATAAATCAGATTAGTATTATTCTCGTCCCTTTTTTACGTTATTATTGGTGGTTAATGTCTTATGATTGTGTATTATGGTGTCTTACTTATTACGTAGAGTTCTCGATTTCGAAATTTACGAGCCGTGTTCGAATACGTACGATACCCGCAAAATATTTCTCGTGCTTTAAGCTGTGGGTGCATTATAATAGTGGCAGTCAATACCTTAGCGTGCATGGTTGTTGATATTGGTGCTGACTGTTTGTCTTCCCATTGGTTAATAAAGACAGCGGCAGGTAGCAAAAAGCGCCAAAACTTAATTCGTGGTGAAATATCCGTTTGAAGCAAGACACTTAAATATTTGAAAAGAAGTAGGCACAAGAACATGTCTTCTATATACAAGTAACGCATACAAACACAATAAGTTGCATACAGTTTACGTTTTTGTTTGCTGGACATTTTGGACTGGGGAAAAGGAAAGGAAACCAATTCTTCCATACAGATTTTGGAAATATTAGGCGCGATTTCTTTAACAATGAAGTGCTAATAGTATCATCACACATCCAACTATGGCAGATAGACCCGCAAGTGTGTTAAAATATACAGTGCTGATAATATAATCACAACTCTAGGTAAGGCAGATCCGCGATTCTGTTTTTACGTGCCCGTAATATACCTTCAGTACTAATCTAGCTGTGATATAAAAAAACAGAAGATTATTTTTTTAAATTAACGTTTTCTGATCTGTGAACCTCTTCATAATACAGAAATGTTACTTTAAGTTAAAACACTAACATCACATATACTATATGAGCGATCGTGCATAATCACTCAAATCAAAAGCAGATTACCCACCACCCCCTGAAAAATAAATGGCACAGTTTCTTAAAAAAAAAAAAAAAAAGCGAAATAATTTTATAACTTTTACGTAATAAGAAGTTTTTGTTACTTTGTATTACCACTGGAGAAATTTTGCCAGTGCCATTACTTCCCGTGCCAATTTTTTTCCCCACTTTGCGTTATTACTACCGTTTTTATCAGCGCTGTTATTTCGGGTGCCATTTTTCCCCACTGTGTTTTATCACTGGTGCCATTTTTATCCTTTGTATTCTTTCCATTTCCCGGTTTTTGTATTATTTCTGGTTCATTATTGCTATTATTAAGTGTACCATTTTTTTTTTTTTGTCTGTGATAGATGTTACCGGTGCCATATTTTCCCATTTTGCATAGTTACTTCAGTTTTGTTTTATCAACATTACCTGAGTCATTATATCCAGTACCTTACGTTGTATTAATTGTTGTGCCATTTTAATCGCACACAGGTGCACGAATGCAATGCGTCCCACGAGACGTGCGTGGTGCTTCTAAGAGCCAACAATCAGACTTTATATCAACTTCCACGGTACGTATCCAACCCCGGTTTTTCACAATATTTATTGTAGGCCTCTTCAAAACCCATTAATTACATGCTTTATCCTGGGTAGGAACATTAGCGAGCGGTAGGCAGTACTTTATCTCCAGAAGCTTATGTGGGAGAATTTATTTTAGATCTCGTATTTGGCTTTATGTAACCTAGTATCTGCTTGTTTCAAAACCAAGGGGGCGACAAGTGAATCTGGGTAGGTTGACTCAGTCGTGTAGGTATATAACAGGTGAAACATCGAACTTGAAAGCTGTCAGTTTCACAACGCCCACCATCACCACGTGGATTACTGCCTTCATCTTGTCATGTTAGTTAACAAGAACTCTAGGACTATGAACCTTAGACATTCTGTTTATATATATTTCCACACGTTTTATCGTAAGCAACTCGTAAGGCGGGAGCGGACTGGCATATTTTTGTCTTCATCAGCATTTAGTGATAGCCCTACATCCCGTTGAGGTCAGCTCGGATCACTGGATTGAGAGGAGAGGGAGGTTTGTTTGAAGTTAAGCACAAAGCTACACAATGGGTTATCTGTGCTCTGCCCACCACGTGTATCGAAACCCGGTCTCTAGCGTTGTAACTCCGCAGATATACCGCTGTGCCGCTGAAGAGGGAGGAGGTTGGTGATGACCATACTTAAAGTCTAAGGATGATACAACTGAATTTGATATCAAATATCGTAATCCGCTATTCATACGTACGTATATAAGAAGGACAGATAAAGTGCAGTTGAAATCTGGATTAAAATTTTTAATTCATAACTAATATCATGCTTTAATTAATAAAATATTATTTTTGTGGGAAATTTTAATCGCTCGCTTCTGTGAATAAAATGTAATATAAAAATGAAATATTAATAAATAATTTGGTTTAAGGTGATTTTTATAACTCCTGTATTCAAATTTTGTCCTAAATAACGAACGAACTTTTTTGATTTGGTGACAATTCTTCTATTTTTATGACAATTTTCTCACCAAAGATAACAGAAGAGAAGAATTTGAACAAGAGTATATTGAAAGTTTTAATGCGGTAGAAGCTTAAAAGTTCGCTTCTCAAGCTCAGATGATCCTGGTAATGGACCCATGATGGGGAAATCGAAGCCTATTAATGAAGATGAAGACGGTTGATAAAATTATATATATTATAATTTTAGTAATAAACATCTTTGTAACACGGTTTTCAGATTTCGCTGAAGATGGAATTAGTTATTCCGAAACGTTCAAACCTTGTAAATAAAATGTTTTGTGTTTTATCAACCGTCTTCATTATCAAAGGATCCTGAGTTTCCCGTCGTTCCAAAATGTTTATTTCATTCTTTCAGTGTAAGCTTGAAAGTTTGCTTTGTTTTACCCCCATTTTGACGTCAAACAGGCAGAAAACGTGGATAAGTTTGTTAACTTCACGATTTACGCTAACCGTCGAATGAAAGGTAGATATAGATATCCTCAGGCAAGATTGTAAATTAGTGACGTAAGAAATTACGCGTGAGCTGAACTCGCCAAATGTGTAATATTGATCTGTCTGCTGAAAACCGAAAATAATACCTACTTCTAACAACACGTCAGTAAATGTTAGCTTCAAGAGAGAGCTAAAAATAAATTAACTGTCGACCCTTTGTTAATGTGACGAGCTACTCTTGTTAACAGTGAACAAAATACACAAAACGACCTCGACCTGTTTGTTGAAGTCTAACAGATATGGTAAATCTAGTTATGTTTCATATGATTGTAATGACATATCAGTAAAGCGGAAAGTCAAAGTTTTCATTTTAACCGTTAAAAAAACTCGTCAACCGTTGAGTGTTGAAGTTGAATAATCAATGCTGTCATGGGAACATTAGGATTATAGCGAGGATGTGCAAACTGATTAATTGTACACTACTTGCTTAACGTAAACTGACAGCTGGTTGTTATCTGGTTATCTAACATTGTACAGTACTTGCCTAACGTAAACTGGCAGCTGGTTGTTATCTGGTTATCTAACATTGTACAGTACTTGCCTGATGTAAACTGGCAGCTGGTTGTTATCTGGTTATCTAACATTGTACAGTACTTGCCTGATGTAAACTGACACTTGGTTGTTATCTGGTTATCTAACATTGTACAGTACTTGCCTGATGTAAACTGGCACTTGGTTGTTATCTGGTTAGCTTGCCTGACGTAA
>NW_013666890.1:211309-217163 GCF_000517525.1 Limulus polyphemus | reverse complement strand
CTAACATTGTACACCACTTGCCTGACGTAAACTGACACCTGGTTGTTATCTAACATTGTACACTTCTTGCCTGACGTAAACTGACACCTGGTTGTTATCTAACATTGTACACTTCTTGCCTGACGTAAACTGACACCTGGTTGTTATCTAACATTGTACACTACTTGCCTGACGTAAACTGACACTTGTTTGTTATCTAACATTGTACACTACTTGCCTGACGTAAACTGACACTTGTTTGTTATCTAACATTGTACACTACTTGCCTGACGTAAACTGACACTTGTTTATTATCTGATTATCTAACGGTGTCAGTTTACGTCAGGCAAGTAGTGTACAATTGGTTGTTATCTGGTTATCTGACATTGTACACTACTTGCCTGACGTAAACTGACACCTGGTTGTTATCTGGTTATCTGACACTGGACAACAAAAAATTGCTATAGGAGAAAACTCAAGTGGTTTGAGGTAATTTTATGGTGTTGATTTCAAGAATGTAATCAGAATTTGTCTATCACACCTAGAGTTTGAGTTCTTATAATATCTTAATATTTTATCAGCATTATGTAAAATACCATGCTATCAACTCAGTACAATAGATGTTTATGCTGTGAAATTAAGTTTACTTGGGCAGTTTAATGGGTAAAAGTCATACATTTTTTTTATAACTTCAAACATTAACTGTATGGTATTGTTGTAAAATTCCAAATATCTTATTCATCAATGCTATTTGTTTTCGGTATAATTGTAGCAAATTGCACCACTTTTGCTTCATTCCCACGCTCACCTGTTCCACCCGGGAATCACGAAACCCTCACGTGTTGAATTTCCTAGAACATTCGAGAAATCCTTTGACTGAGCATAAAAGTTGCCCTCACTCACTCAGTTTGTCACTTCGCCTCGTTCCGCGCACAGTCAAAACAAAGCCCGATCTTTTTCCTCGCATCATACCTGCGATATAATCAAATTATGCAAAACTTTGTTTATTTAATTATTTTAAACTAGTTCTATAAACATAAATTCTTTTATATTTTTAGAAAATCATTTGAAATGCTGGCTGGCTCCAGTTCAAGTAAAGTCCAACAGTGCAAAAATCATCCTAAAGATAATCTAACTGACTGTTATTTTTTGCATGATTAATGTTTCTGGATATTCAGGCAAAACTAAACAATATATTAAATATCCACATATTGCATTTGCAATGAAACCAATACCTCGTGGGGATGGTCTTCCAGTGACTCATCCACCAGCGAGTTGGTAAATAGAAGAGTTATCCTGCGAAGAAAACAATGAATCACCTTCATCCTCTTCATCTAGTAATTCTGTTCCTGTAGCACCTCAACATAAACTGCCTCATCTGATCACACAGGAAGACCTAAATGATCTGATTCGTGACTTGTCTCTATCAAAGCATTATGGAGAACTTCATGACTCTCGTTTACAGCAATGGAATTTTTAGCTCCAGGAACAAAAGTTTCAGCTTACCGAAGTCGCCATCAAAGTCTTGCTTCTCACTACAACATGTTGATACACTAATGGAAGAATTAGGAACTGAAAATCATCCTCGAGAATGAAGACTTTCATCGACTCTTGTAAAGTTAGCCTGAAAGGTGCACTTTTGCACAATGGGAACACTAAGCCATCGATTCCTGTTGCTCATGCTGTGAAAATGAAAGAAACTTATCAAAGCATGCAGATTATACGTTCTTAAATGCAATTTTCAATGAATAAATAAAGTTAGTAAAGAAAAAAGTTATTTTTATGATATATCATAATATTTTAAATAAATCCATCATAACTCGAACGCAAGAGGTGATCAGTAATTTTCAACGTGATGTTTTTAGAATCAACATCGTCAGATTACTCAGAAATAGTTGCAAGTTTTTATACTGTCATTTACGGTTTGTATTTTAGTGGAACGCTCCCGAAGAAGCTGTAAAGCGAAACTTTGAATGTCCAGTTAAAGACAAACAACAATTTGGTGTTATAAGGTCGTTTATTTCTAGTATTAAATTGTTTTATTCTACCCCATTCCTCCTTCCGCGGCCCGGCATGGCCAGGTGGTTAGGGCGCTCGACTCGCAATCTGAGGGTCGCGGGTTCGAATCCCCTTCACACCAAACATGCCGTGAGGGTATTATAATGTGACGGTCAATCCCACTATTCGTTGGTAAAAGAGTAGCCCAAGAGTTGGCGGTGGGTAATGATGACTAACTGTCTTCCCTCTGGTATTTCACTGCTAAATTAGGGACGGCTAGCGCAGATAGTCCTCGTTTAGCTTTGTGCGAAATTCAAAACAAGCAATCCTCCTTCCGTTTTCAGTTTTACTAAAATCTGATTAATTTAGCACTGTCACATAGCATCACCAGGCCTACATTTAAACCTTAAAGTTTAAAAGTCCATTGACGTTTCTGATACCATTTTAAGAATGAATAGTAAATAAATAAATACATTTTCTTCGTATTAATAATATTTTTGTTGTGATTAAAGAATATTTGAATGTCTCTATATAAGCAATTTCAGCTTCTAGACTTGTTCCTCTATAGATGTCACTAATAATTGGACTCGTTACCGTGCCTCTAGACGTTCTGTACATGGAAACGAATACTTTTATACATATACGAGTCCTATTAGGCAAACTGCAGTCAGTTGTTTATATATTTAAAATGTTAATTGCTTTTCATACAAAATGGTTAATTTTTTGATTAGATATGACGTTTAGTTACTAAAACTAATTTCGAAGATAATGAGCTTATTTCTCATCGTGATTAAAATCTGAACGCTGCATTCAATACATTCCGACTTTGATGGTAGAAAAGTGAAGGCAGACGAAGGATAAAAAAAGAACATTCTTATCACTCTTCGAATGCTTATTTCGCTTGAAATGTATAAGATGTACAGAGATGTACAGTAGAACATCATTTATCCATCCGTAACCTCGGTTATCTCTTTCCCCCTCCCTTCCCCACCGAATTTCATAAATGGAGACACAATGTGCGAGCGCGCACAAAACACTTGCAAAGACAATAAAAGATGCATGCTTCATTCTAGAACAAATTGCACTTACTATCTTGTCAACAAGCGCGAGCTTGCAGAGTATACAAACGCTATAGAAATGGTAGATCTAAAGCGAAAATGCGTAGCTTTAATTTAGGAGCAGAAACAAGAAATTGATAAAAGTTAAAAAAACGCGAATGTATAAAGAAACTTACGTATTTTCCTGAAATGTAGGAAAATGGAATAATATGAAATTAAACTAGTTTTAAATCACTTTGAAACTGTTGCAAACATCTTCGGTGAATTTGGTTCCGTATTTCATTCTAGTCTTACGCAATGACACCTCATTTATCCACGGATTTCACATTCGCGAATGTCGCCATAAGTTGTTGTTGTTTGGAGTTAAGCACGAAGCTACACAATGAAGTATCTGTGTTCTGCCCAATGATGTTTCATTGAAAGGTGTTTGTTTATGATGAATGTTAATCATTGTCGGGTATTATTTTTCTAATTGGGCTTTGTAAAGAAAAAAACATTTGATTAAAACAGAAACATGTTGAGTGAAAATCATTTGAGTGGAAAGGCTTCTGGTGGCTTAGCTGAAAGTTTAAGGGCTTATAACGCCATAATCGGGGTTTGATCCCTGCATAATGCAAATTACCCATTGTGCAGCTTTGCGCTTAACAGCAAATAATTGAGTGGAAAAGAGGTGTATTTCTATTTTACAACAAACAAACAAACTGGAGTTTTGAAATTGGTAAGACCTTATCGAAACTTCAAAACCAGATGGAGAAGCGTATTATGATAAAGTTCTTATACTTTTATGCATAATGTATCAGAAAAAAAGATAAAGCAAAATCTAATAAAAATAATTGCATGGTGTAAACATGCAATCGTGTCTGCAAGAAATCTGATAACTACAGTAACGAACTTTGAGATTTTCATATTTAATTACTCACAAACTTCAAGCGATAATCAGATTAGATCTTTGTCAACAAAGTCATTTATAGTCTCACTTGCTTACAACCATTTTGCAAATGGATCAATTAGATTTTAAACGAACTCCTCGGAACTTTTAAAAGGCATGCTTCTACGGATAACTCTGTAGTGACTTAATTGTGTCTGAAAAATAAAACCATTTTCTTCATTAATAAACACGGTACTGTTCTATAAATGATCACAGTTGTGTGTGTTAAATTTGTAATGCATCTGGAAGTTTAAGAAAAACTGATACACTGAAGGTCTCGAATTCGAAACGTACTGTTACTGAACACGCTCTATATATTCAGCGTTATAAGAGTGAAGTTAATACCGTTATTTATTTTAGAATAGCCGCTTTAGGGGGTAGTTGTTGCCGACTGATTGCCTTCCCCTTTGACTCGCATTTTAAAATTAAGAACGGCTATGCCTCAACCATAAGGGTGTCTCACTTGTCCGTTTGGCTCATTTTGTGCATTGAGGTGAACAATAGCGACATAAGTTATTGAAAATTTGATTATATACAGAAAGAGAAACAAAAACGTAATATGAGAAAATGTTAAAATACCGAAAAAAAGAGAGAAGTGTTATTTATTGAGAGAGAGAGAAAGACAAGTGAAGAAAAAATCCTGTTACTTTTAAAAAATTCCAGAAGTGTTTATTTTATTATAAATGATTTCCACTGACGCCCAAAATCACTTTTACGTATTTCGTCAGGTAATGTTGACATGTAAAATCTCCAGGGAGAATTGATTCGAAGACTGACTTTATGGCTGTTACAAGTAACTCTACAGATGTACACATTTCAAATGGCCAGAAACATCGGGTATTGTGATAGATGCTAGTTGGACATCTAGGGGATCGTGCAATAATTCCCTCCCACTATTCGTCTTCTCTCTAGTCTGTGAGTTCGAAATTAGGAGCAGCTAGTCTTATAAGAAAGTATGGAACGAACAGACACTGTTAAGGATTCAGGCTTAACTGCCCATGACTTTTAGCCACTGACTAGAAGGATAGCAGCCAGTTAGCAGCACCTGCCGCCACAAGGGCTTTGTCCAGCTTTTCAATCTAAATAACGGCAGTGACTTCCTTATTTATAAATTTGGCCATAGCTGGAAATACAGAGCATGTTTAGCTGCACCACGGTTCGAACCTTGCAGCGCAACACATTATCCGATTTAATTACTTTAAAGAATCGTATGTATGTGTATATATATCTTTAAAGATACCAAAACACACATTATTAACAGTCATCTTTCGATCAAACCTACACTGACGAATAATTTATTCAATATCTTATATACTTCTTGAGGAGTCTTTCATGTTCTGAAACTATTTCTAATTTTAAATGAGCGATGTTTATATATGCGATGATACGCGCATTTTCCATGTCGAAGAAATCCAAGTATCTTGCCTACTTATAAACATTTATATCCTGCACATTTTTATGAATATCCACGGTATTTTAACACATTTTCAACTTATGTCTATACCTTCAAAACAGTAATAGATAAAACTTACGCCTGTTTTGGTTTAATATTAACGAATTTAAATTTTTATCGTAAGTATGAGTTTAACTCTCTACAAAATCATCCAAAATATTGTATATATAGTATTATGTACATAAATACGCACAAGTCTGAGTCAAAACTATGTAAATATATAGAACTTTGCTTATAATAATTACGGGGGGAACAATCCCTTCAAGAATATTAGAAAAGGTTAACAATATATTACCACTATCACGTTTTTACTATGTAGACTGTGAAGCTACAGTACAATCTACTGCGTGGGGGGGGAGGGGGGGGGGGGGGTGATATTATGTCTATAGTACTAGTACTACGTACCCGTACCGTACCGTACCGTACCGTACCGTAACC
>NW_013666890.1:208426-211185 GCF_000517525.1 Limulus polyphemus | reverse complement strand
ACGTACGTACGTACGTACGTACGTACGTACGGTAGGTAGGGTAGGGGTAGGGTAGGTATTATACTACTACTACTACTAACACCCCCCCCCCCCCGGACCCTCGGTAAAAATTTGATTCCCCTCACACCCAGTTAAATCTCAAAAGGTTTATTAGGTTAGGTGCTGACACTTGTGTGTGTGTAGTAATACTTGGAATTGGCTTGATTGTTACGAGACTAATTTATTCTCGCGTACGTACAAGGTTAAAAAAATATTTTGTATTTTAAATTTTAGCATTTGACGAACTGACCATTAACTTGTCACGTCTTCGGACAAACTAATTAGTTTTTTCGTGTGAATTAATTATCGGTGGGTGTGATACTTTTGATACGCGGTATATTTGAACGTATTATATAATGCAGGAACTGAAAAATCAGGCTGTTCGTCTAGTCAAGAATAGTAATATGTTTATATTCTCTAGTTTTGATTTGAGATAAAAAACTGACCAGCTGCCACCATGACTTTAGTCGCTACTCTTGGCTGTCTCTGTCTTCTCGTTGGTTTGATGGCTCTTAATGACCACTAAATTGACCTTGTAAGATCCAACCCGACAGTCATGTTGGAATATGGAGCTGACGCCGATCGTTATTGGCTCAACTAGCAGAGGAGACGAGGATTGATTGAGTCTTTGAAATCAGTTACCAGTAAGGAAGATCCTTCTGAAACTCCACTCTTATTCTGCTTTTATATCTACGTTTTTGGCCGTAAGTTCGGCCGTACCTAAGTTTAACTGTCTTTTATTCTTCATTCCCTCTTAGTTACAATTTTTCACTTGTTTTAATGTATTATTCGTTCCTTTCGTTAATTGCATATTTTCTTTGCACCTGTTCTTGTCCGAAGAACGTTATTTTTAAGTTACGTCAAACCTTCATTGCGATGAAACATGCCCTGTCTTCTGGTATGGTTAAAATATAAAAAACAATGATTTAAACTCGAAGGAAAATAACAACTAAAAGTTGGCAAATTTAAGCCACACCTCGAAATTAATAGCTGTTTCTGTGAGGAAAAAATAAGTTTAAGCCATCCCATTGGACCACATACCTGTCAAGTTCTCAGATACAGCTCCAGAGGCCTTCTGGGTCTTTGTTGAACCTAAATTTGGTCGTAGATGGTGATTTTCATGTACAGTGGTGTGTGTGCGATAAATTTGTCAAGATGTGCGATCTAGGATTGACATTTCCGTCCTCCCAAACGCTTGTTACTATGGAAACTATAGTGTTGAGAATAGACTGAACACAATCCCGATGGAGGAAGTAGTTCGAAGGGCAGAACGTGCCTTAGGATAATGCTCTTAGGAAGTACAATTTTAAATCCCTCTGTACTAAGGAAGCAATCACATATGTGGAAGTATTCCCTAACCAGGAATACCACAAGTGTCGGGGATAGTTAAGGTAATAAATATGTGTGTGTGTATATGTAATAGACTAAGCATGTAACTGAACTGATATTGTTCTGATATTGTGCCCCAAATTATTATCGTAGGGCATTCCACTTTAATCTATTCAGAATAGTTCAGTTTCTTATTGTTGCCAACTTGGACAAGTTCTTAACACGCCGGGCTGCGGATCTGAAGGTCCATAGTTCAAGCCACGATCCGCTGAACATGCATGTCCCGCACTTTCATCTATGGACGCGTTATAAAACTGATTGCCAATCTTGCTATTTGTTTAAGAGTATTCATGTAGGCGGCGGGTGCTGCTGATTAATTGCTCATCCTCTGGTCAGCAGTTCTAAATTAAGGATGATTGTGATTGAACCTTGAATTAAACGCCCAGGTCGGAGACTCCATATTGAAAACACCAAATTTGGTACTCTTTTTTTTTTTTCACCACTGCTTTGTGGAAACAAAATATTAACTGACATTAAAGTTAACATTTTCATCTCATTTGTGGAATTCTTAACATGTTCGATACAACCTGAGTTATTAAGTCTCAAAAATATACAATTATAGTTTGTTAGAGCATCTGATTGACTGTTTGTTTTTTAACCTTTCTTATTCAGTGTCTTTCATAAAGTGTGAAATTAAGCGCACTCTCCACGTTTAGAAATTTTATCTTTTTTTAATTTTACGTGAGTCATGTCAAAAAGATTGTATCAAGTGCCAGAGAGCGTTCTTAATAGAATTTCTGCTTCCATCGCTTGATTATTACCACACGTTGTTTTATTTTATGCAGCTGTTCTGCTCAATTATTGGCAATTAGACTTTATATTTTATATAAAATTATATTTTAAATATCTCATCAACAGGTCATCAGAACCTTAAAATTCTATACAATGTTTTCTTTTATAACAATATCTACATATTGACTGAATCACAAGTTCTAGAAATGTCTGTAAATATCATAACAAAAAGTTTGAATTTCTTGTTCTTCTTTCTTCTGCTTCTTTTTTATTACATGATAACTCAATAATCAAAACAATGGTATCAAACAATTTTACGGAAGGGGCATAGTTTCGAACGGAATATCCGTTTTTATAAGTACTATTAATAACTAATAGCAATTAAAAAATCATAGTTTTAGTATAAACGATGTTATCATTACCCACTGAAGTTAGCTTTTTTACATAAATTTGGTGTTCCTTTAAAAAGCTTAATTACAGGGTGAAACAGGAATTACCAGCCAATAATAGATAAACAATAAACAAGTAAAGAAAGAAAAAACTTTTCAAAAAAGGAAGTAAATGTAGGGATGGCTAATATCAATCCTTCAAAAACAATG
>NW_013666890.1:207145-208330 GCF_000517525.1 Limulus polyphemus | reverse complement strand
GGATGGCAATTGCATCATCCCTACATAATATCACAGGCATACAATGTAGTATAATATTAACAGACATTAATAGGATAAGTTAAACTCAGTTGTGATTGAGAAGTTAATTTTTGGCTGTTGATCCTATATATATGCTTTTTCATAAGAGTTCAGCATTTTCCATTTCATTTATCTCCGATTAATCTTTTTTTAACATATCCATTTATAACCACTTTTCTCCTCAAAATGTGTTCTTTTGGGAACTGATTTTTTTGTGCTTTCTGAACTCTGAACTACGCTTTTTAAAAAATAATCATTATTACACTTCTTTATGTGGTAAAGCTTGTAGGTTTGTAACGTTAATATTCGTAGTTGGATACCGAATTAGCCTATTGTGTAGTCTTGCGCTTAAAATAAAACGGACATTATCACGTAATATATACCTTAACGGTGAATACAGGTGTTAGGTTGCATTTATTTTATGTTTTACATTTGATTCTGTAAACTATGATGAAGACTTAGGTTATGATTGAGTAGTTATATATATTGATATATGTTAATTTTTGCCTATTAATTCTATATATATGTGTGTGTGTGTGTGTGTGTGTGTGCTTTTTCATAAGAGTTAAATTTTTTCCATGGCTCATAATGAGGGCTTTAGATAGTACTTTTATTTATTTTTGTGTACGACGCTAAATTGTACTGAGGTTTATATGTATATACAAGCTTTTGTTCGGGTTATGAACTTTAAAAAATGTGAGGGTGGATGTTATGATAAATAACACGAAAATCCTAACTTTCACGCAAGTTATTTATAACATAACATATTATTACAATATTCATTATTACCTCACGAAACGTTTGGTATAAGGGTTAACAACTCAATATGTACATACTTAAAACACGGTATATACTGTGCGATGGTGAGGGTGACTTTGTATTAAGAGATAGCGGCCAAAATAGTGGCGGTAGAGGTGCTTTCTCCCACCCAGCTTTTAATGTTCTTCCTTAGTGTTTCACGGGATTAACTAACAGGCGGTCATTGGCCACAGAAGTATCTTATGGGCCGAAGTTGAAAGGTCATGGGTTAAAGTAGGTAGCTGGAGTAGCTAAATAAAAACGGCTCTTCATATCGGCCATTTTTTATTCATTACATTCTTCCATAGCCCCCCCCCCCATGGGCACACCGGTTGTTCTGGGAACTTA
>NW_013666890.1:197671-206964 GCF_000517525.1 Limulus polyphemus | reverse complement strand
AACAGATAGACCATTGTGTAGCTTTGTGCTTAACTTCAAAAAAGAAACAAATCCTCCGTATAGAGTGATAGCGCTCCCTCTGAGATATATAAGACGTATATGTGCCCTCCCCCACACTGTGTGTATGTTGTGTTATAGAAAATTTTATAAAGATTTTTTTACGCCATCTATTAATGTAGTTAACTTACATTAAAGGTAATAAATGCTCAATAACAGCAATAATGGTGGTGGTGGGGGTTTCAACACACCATTAACACGCCTCTTACTCCAAACTATCATCTCGCAAATTTTAGTTAAAATTGACTCAGTGATGTAGGATAGTTAACTGAAGGACAAACAGACACACACAGATTTTAGTGTTATAAGATATCAACGTGTAACATCTTAAGTTGTAGTGAAAACTTGTTATATTTTTATTCTTAACGTCGGACGTTGCAGCTTGTATTGAAGACTTATAGAACGTGTTTTTGGTAATTAATTTTTATGTTAACATCTTAACTTGTGATAAATATTTAGATTAATTAATTCCCTTTATTTTTTATGCGTGACTTCCTAACTACTACCAAATACTTACAATACGTGCGTTGTTTCTTACTTGTGACACCGTATATTGTGGTCCCCCCCTCCCCCGGTAGGGCACTTACAACGCTAAATTCTGGGATTCGATTCTCCGCGGTGGACACGTCAGGTAGCCTAATGTGGTTTTGATCTAATACAAACAAACCGTAAATTGTGATCCGCTTCTGTAGAGAAACGCAGAACTTACGGTCCGAATTTATACATCAGCTTTCTTGTTATAGACATGACAGTACATGCAACTGAAACGTACTTGTTTAATGCGTACGTCAGATATTATTAAACATCCAAAAAAAAGCATGATTTACGAATAGTGCCGGCGCTAGCGGGGGGGTCTAGCCCCTTTAAATTTCGTTGCCCAAACTAATGCTGTCCATTTTATATTTGGCCTACATTGTATGTCTCACGCGTCCCCCCCCCCCCGCTCCCCAATTGAGAAAAGCAACTTGCACATAAACAGTTAACTTACTTTGATCTGTCAGCAGATGGATTGAGCTGCTATATTTTTCCCATTTCTTCTTTTTTTTTTTTAAGTCCATTGAGGTATCGTGAACAAACGTTGAAATAAGATAAAACTATAAAACATCGCTAAAAGACGTCTTGATAAACAGTCTGCCGTGATACGCAGATACGAGAAACAGCCGCAGGGCACAAAAGTGAAAGGTGAAACTAGACCAAGACGTGTTGAAGCAGCATTTGCTGCGCCTTTCGGTCGTTATGCCACAGTTTCTTTGTTTTTAGAGTAAAACATCTTTTCATTCCTGTCTTACTGTATTTACGAATAGTACCGGCGCTAGTGGGGGGTCTGGCCCCCTGAAATTAACTTATCCTTCCTGTTTTACTATATCCCAGAATAATCCGGGTTACTGACTTTCCTAAGGTGAAAGAAAGGTGTTATCTCTTATAGCTGGAGTCCTAGAACTTGTAAGATAGAGAGTACGTGTTTCAGACTATTGTAACTTTGCATATAAAAAAATTGTAAAACTATTTTGCTGATATGTTCACAAGGAAATAAAACAAACTAAATGGTACAATTGTCTTCAGAACTCTTTAACATTAAAGAGTAACACGTGATCTTTTTGGTCCATCTAAGCGTCTCATCCACTAAAAATAACTCGCAGCCAGCCTTTATCATTCAAATATGTATCAAGCTTTCCCTTAAGCCCCATTAAATTAACTGTATCTATCACATTACCCTGCCAAAATTTATATCCTATCCTCGTAAGACAACCTTTTCTTCCCAGGTATCATCCTAGTAGCCTTTTTCTGAACCCTTTCCAACAATTCAATGACTTTTCTAAAGTACAAATCCTTATTTTGATTCCACCAAATGTAATTCTAGGTAACCGCATAGAGCCAAAACGGGGGCTTGTAATTTGAGTAAATAATGTCTACAGTATCTCCAGAAACATATAGTTAAAACTGCGTAGGCAACAAAGATATCAAAATTAAATAATAGGGTGAATAATCGGCAAGATTTTTTATATTTTTACTTAAAGAAGGATGACGTTTCAAGTTATGCTCTTCCAAACGTCATCCTTTTTTAAATAAAAATAATAAAATTTGGTGATTGTTCACCCTATTATTTAATTTCTACAGTATCTCCAGCCTTGTTTGCTTACTTTTTTACGGTACCTACTTGCAGGTTTTTAAATTCACATTTTTTTATTTATCTTGTCATTAGAAGATACCTGACATTTATTCGTCAAACTCGGAAAGTAACCCGAACCGTTTTTTAAAGCAGCAACATCTTCCTCACAATCAGAAACACTCGAAACTTTAATGTCTTCAGCAAATTTAAATATATTTTTACTGTTTCTTCATCTGTGTCATTGTCATTGATGTAAATAAAAAAGAACAAAGGTCCTAACACTGAACCCTGAGTACCTCACTTGTAACATTAATCCACTTTAACTGTACTCCATTTAAATAAAACCTCTACTCCTTTCATGTAGCCAATTTTCTATCCAATTGATGTAAATCAAAAAGAACAAAGGTCCCAACACTTAACCTTGAGTACCTCACTTGTAACATTAATCCAATTTAACTGTACTCCATTTAAAAAAAAAAAACCTCTACTCCTTTCATGTAGCCAATTTTCTATCCAATGAGCCATCCTTTCCCCACAGCTACAGAAAACTTTTTAGTAAGCCTTTTATGTGGCACCTTCTCAAATGTTTTCTGAAAATCCAGATACACCAAATCCTTACCTGTACTCTCACTTACATAAGCAGTAATCTTTTCAAAGAATGTCAAAAGATATATATACATTTGAAAGGAATACAACGTTCAAATCATTACACAATAAGTAGTTATTAAAACAGGGACTTGTCCTAAATATTCTTTTTAGGGTAAGGCCCTGTTTTAATAACTATTTATTGTGTCATGATTCTAACGTTGTATTCCCTTTAATTGTATGTGTGTGTGTGTGTGTGTGTATAAATTTTACAGGAGTGTCGTTTTAGATTATTTAATCTCAAAAGATTATTAAAGCAAGGTTTTCCCCTAGTGAAACCATGCTGACTATCCAAAAAAGTAATAATATTAAAACTTAATATTTGATCAAAATGATCATTTTCTAAACGAAAACCTTGGTTATGTATATGTATGCATGCACGTATCTATGTATGTTTGTGTGTGTGAACTGTTTATACTAAAAACGTTATGAAAATGTTTACACACACAGTTAATTTGAAAGGGTTTGAGATTACTAAAATATATGTAGCGCCATCTAGGGGTGGTATGATATATTTATACACAGTGTTTTGAGTTGCTGCTGTATATTTTACAACTGTTAATGCTAGGGTTTTTAAACATCGATTCCATCACATTTGAGAACAACCGAGTCAGCCTGTTATAATCCCTAGAGCTTACTGCTGAGCCAGAAGTGAACGTTATTTAATGAAGACTTGATGTTTATAAACATAGTTATCTAGATATACCATACTGTGAAAATATCCATTTATCTCGCTGTAAGTGGAAAAAGCACTAAAATCTACACTTTGAAAATTTGTTCCTTATACTACGAAAGTACCATATTGGCTCGATTATAGGGCGATCTTTAATATAAGGCGACTCCCATTTTCAGAAAACATGGGGGAAAACTGAGTGTCATAACGACCCTTTTTTTAGGTCCGCAAAATCAATACTATAACTTAACAACCTGCAGGTGGATTAGTTGCGAGAATTAGCGATGACCTTAAGCGAACATCTGGTGCGCATGCGTATACGGATGCTGTCTGGACATCCAGGAATGCGACAGGCTAGAGTAGATGGAAGGGGGGCCTATGGTCGGCCGCGATTATAAGTCGACTATGAATTTTACAGCCCAATTATCAATAAAAAACATCTCTTTATAATCGGGCCAGTACGGTAATATGTACATTTTGTATCACTTCTTTTATTCCGAAACGCTTTTGATCCAGAATAACTCGTTAATTCCCCAAGAATCACGAGCACAGAGCTTGGAACGTTGGATACAATTGTTTAAAATTGTTCTTTTTTAATTCTATCTCCTTATGCCTTCTTTATTTCTTCAAGATTGTTTAGGTAAAAAAACAAAGGATGGGAATAGAACAGACTTTAAAAGTTTTAAGCCTCGTTATCCTTTCACATCACGAGTTTGAAACCTGCGTCTTCCAACGAATAAACGCAAACATTTTTGCCTTTCATATGATAATGTTTTTCAAGCTTTTAGTGGTTGTCATCAGAACTTACTTTATTTTGATATCAGTGTACCGATTGAGAAGTGATTGTCAGTGAGTTGGATAACCACATTGTTCTCTCATATTAAATAAAACACGCATAAAAAAGCACCTCAAGCGTGTATACAGAACAAAATTAAATCACAAATGACGAGCTACCCCTTAAAGTATAACAATCATCCACCACAGACCAGCTTTGTTTTTACTGTTCATGTGTGGCTGCGTCTCTTAATATTGTTCGAGTCTCGATATGCAATGCAGCTGGACATGATCCACATTTCCAGTGCTTGATCAATGATACCGTTAATCTTTCAACGGTTATCGAAATTACAAATTTTGTCGTTAGAGGTAAAAATAAAATTAATTTGGTGTTCATGCTATTAATCAAAATTGCCATTTGTATACAAATAAACATTATAAGTACGGGGTGTAGATACCCTGTGTAAACAAATATAAGAAGAACTTGTACATATCCGTTGGAATAGTTTTTGCTCATGCTTTCAAAAGTATTTAAAGAAACACTTTTATATTATGGAATATTTGAGTTGTGACTTTTTAGTAGAGCAAAATTTGTGCGAATTTTAAAATAGAATAGGTGGGAAAATCGTCTTGCGCAACACGCGATATATCGCTGAATATGAGAGTTTAAAGTTTGTAGTGCAAACTAGAGAGTTGTTTTCATTGTTAAAAAGATAAATATAGTACGACCTATTACTTCAGAAAATATAAGGGGTTTTAGTTAAGCTAACGTTTCGCCTTACGGCTTCATCGAGGCACAACATTTAACTTTTTTAAAGGATTGAAAGCAGCTGTTGACGGTATATTAGGCGGTTATTTATTATGCAAAACATACCATTATATGAGTGTCCGAAATTGTAGCAATATGTTTCAAACATAATTTTTAACTTCTAAGATTATTACAGTCTACTTGTAAGCTGTGTGCTGTTCACAGCTTTCACGATTTTCTTCGCTCAGTTTTGAGCTAATAGAATTTCATTATTTAATAACCATACGGCCAAGACAGCCTCACATGGTTTTTTTGTTCTTCCCGCTTGGCGCCTGATGATAGAATATGTACACGCGCAGCTATTAACACTGTTGCTTAGGGTTTTAGTTTTGTTATTTTATCAGTGCCTGTGGTTTATAATGTGCTTCTTGTTTATTTTGAGGAGTGTGGATTTTTAGAATTTTCGTCTTATAAACATGTTTTTTCCTCGCACATTGCGAAACTTGGAACTCTCGAGATTTTACTGTAGTTACAGATTCCAATTTCCAAGCTCTGATGTTGCCTGTTGAATGACCAAAAAGTTACTTCTGCTTAGGTTTAGTTAAAATACAATAAATATGGTTAATAAGGTTTTGTTTTTGTTTTTCATTTAGGATACTTTTACAGTAAATTGATAGGTCGAGTATGACCCAGTGGTCAGCATACCGGGCTAAGTATCTGAAGTTTGAGCCCGCTTTCAGCTTTGAGAGCGTTTTAAAAGTGACAGTCACTTTCACTGCTCGGTTAAAAGTAACCATGTGTGTGGAATGCTTCTTCTGACTCATTACCCTCCCTCTGGCCAATATTTTTAAATTGGGGTGGGGGTGGGGAGCAGCTATACATGAACCATGGAGATCTCTGACTTGACTGTTTTGCCCGTGTTTCAAGTGACACGCCATTCATATTGTAAATACTAATACCAGTGAGATGGGCTTATTTTAAAATTATCTTGGAACTAAGTTCCAAGTATTCAACATTTTCACTACATCGTAAGTGCCACCCTACGGTTTATATATAGGTTATTATGCAAAATATAGCTTATTATATACAAGTTATAAAACACGTTAACATTTAAAAAAGAAAAGAAAACTAGTCTCCATTTCCCCCTTTTTTTTCGCATTGTCTGTTTTCCGAGTTGATTAAGCCTATACACGAATACCATTGGATTTAAGATGTATGTTATACACGAATACCATTGGATTTAAGATGTATGTTATACACGAATACCATTGGATTTAAGATGTATGTTGTAGATAATTTTAACAGCTCTTGTTAGTTGTAACCCTTTGAAATCGTAAACTGCTCTTTTAAAGTTTCCATTAGTACAACATTAAAGTTCGATTTCTTCTCAAAAAAGAATTTATTTAATTGTAATTTTGCTGAAGCACCTCTTTCTTCTTCACAACTTAGATAACACTTCAGCATTCCTTTAGTGCTCTACCACAAAGATTTTTTGTTCGTGGGTCACTACTCTTTCAACACAAAAACAAAGATACTTTGGGTAATGCTGCGTGAACCGAATATTCCAGTTAAAACCGTTACTGATCTTTAAATGATTGTATGTCATTTTGTTCTTAACCCCCCACCCCCATTGCATTATAAATATTTTTGTCAAAGTTAAGTAATAGTAATAAGATGCAAGTACAATATCCATATTTACTGGTTATAGTTAGACTGTTGTATTATCAGACTTGAGGATTAGTTGTTTACAACTGACATGCAATGGTATCCAATAGCTAATCAGTATTTATGTATCATGGTATAGATGTCACCAGGTTGTCAACGTGTTAACAGCTTATGGAATGAAATAATATAACTTATCTTTATGTAATTAGAAGTTGGTAAAAATGAAAAAAACAACACAAAAACAGCAGAATTCCGGTCTCAAAAGGACGTTTGTGGATTACAAGCTTTTTAACGTGTTTAATAGATTATGAAATGGGAAAAAATTACATAAGTTTAGCTAATAAAATGTTGGTAAAAAACAATAATATCGTCAGGATCCTGTTCTCAAAAAGATGTTCGTGATGGGTAGGAACGTTGTCTGTATAGTTAATGTAGTAATAGGTCATAAAAAAAAACAAAAAAAACAGCAACAACATAAGTTTAGCTAATAAAAGGTTGGTCACAAAAAAAGCATAATTTTGGGGGTTTGGTCAATTACTCAGCCGTATTTTGACCACTTTACATAGGGTTTGGTACAAAGATACTTTTTTACAGACCCCACACATTGATAAACAAAAAATGATGGACTTACCCAGTTTTAGTAATTATAGGGGGAGTTAAAATGCAACAAAAAAGTATAATTATAAGGTGTGTGTTTTTTGACAATTGCTTCTATGTGTTTCGGCCAATTTGAATGGTTATGGGTACAAAGTTATTTTTACATTACATTTTTTCATTTTACACATACATTTTAGGAGGGCAAAAAGTTGAATTAAACTCATAATTTTAGGGGTTTTGTTTAATTACTTAGTAGCTTTGTTTCGACCAATTTACATGGAATTTAGCAAATAGGTCCGAAACAGAGATAGAGAATTTGGAAATTTTGTCTTTTAATCAATTTATCAGCGAGGAAAGTACAATTTGGGGTTTTCGTGAACTATCCATGTGTATGTCAAATTATATGGGGTTTGGTACAAAGACCTTATTGTAAGTCCCAAGCAGTGATATAGACAGTTTTCAATCTTTCTGTGTTTTTACGATTTTTCTGGTGTCCAAATTGGCTATGTAGGGATTGCGTGGCGAAGACATGTTGCATTCGCCCGCAAATTCTGGTCTCTTTAATATTTCTTAGAAAGTAGGACTCATTTCTGTTCACATGAAACCTCCAGATGACTCTGTCTTACTCCATGAAATTATGTTAGAATCGAGTCAGAGTTGTCGAGTTGTTTGGATTCAAAAGAAATTGTTTGTATAGGCGTGTTTTGGATTCTTATTTTAATCCAGTGTAAAGAAATTACAGCGACATTAATGACGTGTTTTGGATTCTTATTTTAATCCAGTGTAAAGAAATTACAGCGACATTAATGACGTGTTTTGGATTCTTATTTTAATCCAGTGTAAAGAAATTACAGCGACATTAATGACGTGTTTTGGATTCTTATTTTAATCCAGTGAAGATATTATAACGATATGAATGACCCAATAATATTTTGCATTCGTAATTGCAGTCCCCCGGTGGATCAACGATAAGCTCGAGGTTTTATAAAGCTAAAATTTGGATTTCGATCCCCTACGTCAGACACAGCGCAGATAATCCATTGTGTAGCTTTGAGGTATAAATAACTTTTTGGAGGGGGGGGGGGTAGCAAGAGAGGTACCGTAAGTCTCATTTGTGTTTATGACAAATCCTATTAAGATCCGTTATCATCAAGAGCATCCTGTTCGAATTTTAGAATTTTTCAGCTTACCAGGAAAACAAGAATACTTCGTATTTTGGCTGTTTCAATTGAAGTGCAAGATAGTTGAGAACTCAAAATATCAGTATGTTAAGATGAAAATTATCAATGTTACTTGGGGCTGGGTGTGGCTGAGAAGTTAGCATGTCCGGACTGTCAATCCGCAACCGTGGGTACACTGTAAGAGCGTTGGTGGAATCCTACTATTCAGTCATACAATAATAGCCCAAGAATAGGCGTTGTTTATTGTCTACTAGCTGTCTTGCGCGAATGCTTGACAGAAACAGCATTACTGTTGTTGTGCTGAAATTATTTTACGTTAAGCTGTAATCAAATTGCAAGTGAGTAGAAACAATTCATATAAATAATAGTCTTATATATACTGCGAACCGAGTGTTCGTCTGTCTCCCGTTTTAAAAGCTGCGCACACTGGCAAAGCTCAACATTCACTTTTGAAATAACGGTAGAACAGGCACGAATAATGTTGACGCCAAATTTTATTTCACAAGCAGGATATTCTACACTAAATTGTTAGGAATTAATCACGCTATCATTCACATTTCAAAATATGACATAATTTAAAGAATAAAAATGTTAATTTACCGTGTGGTATTGTTTAGCATGACTGAAATGTTCAACAATTACTTTTCGCGGTGGACGGTATAAGTAGCTCAGAGCTTTGACTTTGAGTGAAACCAAGAGTGCAACTCAATGAACCTTTTTTTAAAGTCCACGAAATAACTTAAATTGATAGAGCACTGCGGACGAGTACTTTTGCTTACCATGGATAAGTTAATACACGTCTAAATAAAAACTCAATTCTGTTTTCTTTTAAGTGACGTTTCG
>NW_013666890.1:185645-196728 GCF_000517525.1 Limulus polyphemus | reverse complement strand
TTAGTTCAAGTGTTAAGACTCACTGGTAAGGCGTTGTACAAGTGAGCGATCCCTTAGTTCAAGTATTAGGACTCGACTGGTAGAGCGTTGTACAAGTTGTTATATTTTTTAGCAGGACTTATTTCTGTTTCTGAATAGAAACAGTGAAAAGGGATTATTGACAAATCTGCTGAGATGCCCTACTCAGACGGTTTTGAGTTACAGCGTAACTGACGGACAAAATGCGTATGTGTTTTTGTAAAATCTTAATATCTCAACATTAAATACTGTTATAAAGTAGTCTTACCAATGATGTGCTATAAAACCCTTTGGTTACTAGCATGAGTGCATGATATATTCATAGTTTTTGTTGAAGAACATTTACACTATGTTTTTACTAACAAAAGTACGTTGTATAATGAATAAAAATTAATCGACTATTTTTCCATACATATATCAGACTTAAAAAAATCAAGAGAAACACTCATACATACATCATGGTAATGGGAGAGTTATGTGATCAATCATGGCTTTGCGTAATTACATGGTAATAGGATGATTATGGGATCAATCATGGCTTTGCGTAATTACATGGTAATAGGATGATTATGGGATCAATCATAACCTTGCGTAATTACATGGTAATACGAGGGTTATGGGATCAATCGTAGCCATGCATAATGAGATGATAGTAGGAAGGTTATGGGATCAATCATAGCCTTGCGTAATGATATGGTAATAGGAAGGTTAAATGTTCAATCATGGTCTGTGTAATATTGTGGTAAAAAGAGGGTTACGGAGTCATTGATCTGATCCTCTTTACGTGATTTAGGATAGAGAATGGATTTAAGGTCACATTAATGTGGTTTTGAAGAGAGAATCAAATCAATTTACAAGTCACGTGAACGAGATTTATAGGGCATGTTTAAGCTAAAGATCGTGGGAAAGTGACTTAGAATATAGAATGGATTTAGCAGACCAGGTGAACGTCTATTGAAACATTGTTTTCTAAGTAAATCAAAAGAAAGTTAAGATGCACTAGAACTGTATTCCTCTTTCGTGTTTCAATGTGAAATGCATCACTCCAGATCCGTTCCTGTTTGGTGTTTCAAATGTGAGATGCATTACTCTAGATCCGTTCCTATGTGGTGTTTTAAATGTGAAATGCATCACTCCAGATCCGTTCCTGTTTGGTGCTTTAAATGTGAAATGCATCACTCCAGATCCGTTCCTGTTTGGTGTTTTAAATGTGAAATGCATCACTCCAGATCCGTGCCTGTTTGGTGTTTTAAATGTGAAATGTATCACTCCAGATCCGTGCCTGTTTGGTGTTTTAAATGTGAAATGCATCACTCCAGATCCGTTCCTGTTTGGTGTTTTAAATGTGAAATGCATCACTCCAGATCCGTTCCTGTTTGGTGTTTCAAATGTGAAACATATTACTCCAGATCGCGCCCTCTTTGATGTTTCAAATTTGAAATGCATTTCTCCAGATCACATCCTGTTTGGTGTTTCAAATGTGAAACACCAAATCACGTATTTACTACTGATTCCGTGAATTATGTTATAACCGATATAGTAGAAAGCGATTCAATCCATAAGAATATGTTACAGCCTCGAAAGTTTATTTAAAATCTTGAGTTACCCGTGTTTTGGCAGAAACGAGTCGCGAACGCTGAATACTCGGATTGACAAACTGGGCTCTCTTAACCCCTAGGATACGCTCGATCCCATTCGGAGAAGTAAGAATGATGTATGTTTGCACCCAACTGTGTTTCGATCTAGTTCTTATTTAGTTCTTCTGTGTATTACTTTCAATTCAGTCTTGAGTGACAAAACAATGTTAATCATTATTTGTTTTCTAACTATGAGTTTCATAGAAAATTGTAATAAACTCGTTCTTAAGCGAAAAAAAATTAAAAACTCATCCATTGACTACAAGCTTATTTCAATAAGCCATAGCCTGGTGGTTAAGGCGCTCGCCTCCCAATCTGGGGGGGTCGCGGGTTCGAATCCCCATCACTAAACAAGTTCGCCCTTTCAGCCGTGGAGTCGTTATTATGTGATGATCAGTCCCACTATTCGTTGGTAAAAGAATAGCCCCTCTAGTCTTATCACTGCTAACCTAGGGACGGCCAGCATAGATAGCACTCTTGGTGCACATGGGCGTCCGTAGGGGGGAAGTTTCCCCCCTGGAAAATGAGAAATATAATTCTTTCTTTATTCATTCAGCATATGTATGTGAATTTTTTTTATTCAATTCACAATTTCACACTACTTTGCCCCCTCCATTGAAAAATGTCTATGCAGTCTTGTAGTTTTGCGTGAAATTGAAACAAATTTAATTTGCTTGGTTACTATAGGCAGATTTATACCGAGGTTATTGTTCATTAACGGGCCCTAGAACTTGGGCAAACATTTATCGCGTACCTTGATTTTTAATCACTTGGAAAAGGAGCAAGGAATAAATACAAATTCACCTGAAAGCGCCCAAGAACCAACTACTAAACTTAATTAATTAAATATTTAGATCACGTTAAGTCATGAAACGATAAATTCATATTTTATTTCCAGAAGATCTGTCAAATTTCTCGCCAGAAAAAAATGTTTTTATTTGTTTGTTTTTTTAGAGATTGATATAAAATATTACATTAAATTAAACGTGTTATTATTCAAGGAAAGATCGCGCACACAATATTAATTTTCTCGCTCGTTTTTTCTCTTTTATCTGTTTATATTATTCAGGTTAAGTGTCAATAATGTTAACAACAAAACTCCATAAATTCCACGTCAACACCAGAAGGATTTATGTTGTCTTCACACCACGTGACCTCCTTTGAAGATCGATAACTTTCACTAAAGTCTAATTGTTTCATGACTGGACGTCGATCTTTCCTTTACATTTTGAAGGGCTCTTTTCCATTTGTTTAGAAAACTTCATTGCACGCACGTGTTCGCGCAAATTATGTTTCTGTTCTGTTAAACAAAATTTGCACAATAGGTTGTTTGTACTGTGCCCAACTGCGGGGTTTGAACCCCAAGTCTTAGTGTTTTGAGGTCCTCAAGCTTACCGATGAGACACCGGAGGGGGGATTTCTGTAAAAAAAAATATAATCCCCACTCTAACCATAATGACGCCCGAGCGTAGCCCTCGTGTTTAGCGTCCCTAGTCTGTCATTTAAAAGTTGAAACATTTTTACAACAAAACAATCCACAGCAGGAGCGCCATTTAGATTATCAGTTTTAAACGAGGTTAGTTTTTCTTTTTGCAAATAAGAACAATTGAAAATCAGTTTATTATGAGATCATTTTGTGTCATTATTTCCTATATATTTGTAAATCATGTTACAACAAAATGATCGAAACAGAGCAAATCATGGAGGGTCGTGCTTCAAAACTTGACGCCGAGAAATGGTGAAGATTACAATCTTGTAGACACAAGCTGTAAAATCATTAGGTAGAAGCGGCTGTACAACTACATATTTTAGATATAAGTATTGTTCCTAAAACTAAAAAGCGAAATAAAACACGGGGGGAAAGGGGCAATTTTTTCTACTTCCCCCAAATGGCGCCCCTGATCCACGGGTCTTTATCACACTTCTTGTAAACGTCGTATTACCGTATGTCATAAACTAACGTATTATCTTGATACTATCCTGATTTTTTTCCCCTCTGAAACAACTTGACCCCTCTAAAACAACTTGAAACTTTCTACTAAAAAGAAAAACAAATCTAAGAACTTGGTGAAGGTCTCGTTTAATGCAGTCCGCAAAAAATAAAAATAACCACAGTAAAATCTACTTTACTTAAATTAGCTTTAAAACAATGACTTTAGAATGTTTTGAAAAGAAAGAACTTGCTTGATCCTGATATATTCCAGCGAAAGAACTAGTCACTGTTCATCTGGTGTAACCTCCTATTTCTTGTTATTTGTACCATTCCTTCTCCAATTTTAAACGACTTATTTTACAAAACAGATTAAAACGATGCGTGCTACATTTTATAGGAATCATCTATAGTTGCGCCACTTTCTGTTACTTACCGGAAGTACGATCCAAAAATAGTCTTTTGTTGACCCGACAGTGGGGACTTGGGAAACTGATAACCATATGGTCTGGTGTGATTGTTACAGCTGTCTGGAGGGAATACCAACATGGTCACTGCAGATGTCAGCATTTCTAAAAGTTTGGCAGTCAGCGAGTGGAAGTAGTGATATATCATCCAGACAATAAGCTGGGTCAGATGTTACAGCTGTTGTAACAAAGTCAGACAGATTGGGTTAAGGAACTGCCGAAAAGTGTTGGGAGAAGTAAAACTGTTCAGATATTAATTTAAGATACAGTTTAACTAAAACTGACACTCTTAGATAAACAGCTTAACGTGAAAAACGCACCTTTAACCCTGACCTTTAACCCGACAGTACTGTCACGTGTTGATAAACGGTAATCGATATTGTAGTAAATACCGGTTTTGTTCATTTAGAATCACAACGTGCGTGAAGTTTTGTACTTTGTTCTGATGTCATCACGCAATATGAAATCAGAAACGAAACCAGGCTACTTCACATGTTTAGGACAAACAACATTTTATCCTGTATAAAGATTTCAATAATTACATAGCTGAAACTGTTTGTGAAGATAATTGATATCGGTCGAAGCAAGCAGAAAAACGAAACACTTTTGAACTTGAATGAATGTTTTACTACATTTTATTTCAATAACTGATTTTAATGAGACCCCGAAAAAAGTGAAATCATTATTTCTGCAAGATTACATTAACTTAATACTACAGTAATAATAGTATAATTGTTTTGTGTTATATTTTGAAGTTATTATTTCTGTGATGTGCATAAACAAATCGGCATAGTAACACTGATAGCATTATAGAATAGATCATTATGCGGGCGCTTAAAGTAATATTGGGGACCTCTTACGAACTGTAGTCAATTTTACAGATTTTACCCTCAAAACTGAAATCAGTATATCATCGGTTTATATAACCAACTTGTTAATACCTGAGTTTCCTTCTTCTTCAAGCCTTGTATTGAATTAAATTACAACGATTGAAAATGATTGACGGGATTTAAAACAGTTCCTTTTGTTGTTCATGGTTCGTGCGAATTTTAAATGGATGTACATCTTGTTGTATCTAAGTGTAAGTAGATGCACGCATTGTCGCTGTTGTTATAAGTAAATAGATGTGCACCTTGTCGCTGTTGTTATAAGTAAGTAGATGTGCACCTTGTTGTCTCTACAACTAAGTAGATGCACGCATTGTCGCTGTTGTTATAAGTAAATAGATGTGCACCTTGTTGTCTCTACAAGTAAGTATATGTGCACCATGTCGCTGTTATTATAAGTAAAGTAGATGTGCACCTTGTGTCTACAAGTAACTAGATGTGCACCTTGTGTCTACAAGTAAGTAGACGTGCACCTTGTCGCTGTTGTTATAAGTAAATAAATGTGCACCTTTTTGTCTCTACAACTAAGTAGATGCACGCATTGTCACTGTTGTTATAAGTAAATAAATGTACACCTTGTCGCTGTTGTTACAAGTACGTAGATGTACACCTTGTTGTCTCTACAAGTAAGTAGGTGTGCACCTTGTCCCTGTTCTTACAAGTAAGTAGGTGTGCACCTTGTCCCTGTTCTTACAAGTAAGTAGATGTGTACCTTGTCCCTGTTGTTACAAGTAACTGAACGTATGTTTTGTTGTATGTAGTCGTTACAAGTAAATGAACGCATGTTTTGTTGTATGTAGTCGTTACAAGTAACTGAACGCATGCTTTGTTGTATGTAGTCGTTACAAGTAACTGAACGCATGCTTTGTTGTATGTAGTCGTTACAAGTAACTGAACGCATGCTTTGTTGTATGTAGTCGTTACAAGTAACTGAACGCATTGTTTGTTGTATGCAGTCGTTACAAATAACCGAACGCATGTTTTGTTGTATGCAGTCGTTACAAGTAACTGAACGCATGTTTTGTTGTATGCAGTCGTTACAAGTAACCGAACGCATGTTTTGTTGTATGTAGTCGTTACAAGTAACTGAACGCATGTTTTGTTGTATGTAGTCGTTACAAGTAACTGAACGCATGTTTTGTTGTATGTAGTCGTTACAAGTAACTGAACGCATGTTTTGTTGTATGTAGTCGTTACAAGTAAGTGAACGCATGTTTTATCCTCAACTTAGAAATTCGCCGTGATGTTTTTGAATTATCATGTATCTGGTGTATTAAACATACATAGTATTTAAAAATCTACCCACGATAAACGGAATATAAAACCTGCCATGGTTCTTTATTATTCACACTGGGAAATAAAACGCTCGACTAATAGAAATCAGAATTTTTTTTTCCTTTTAATCTTTATGTTGTTGTTTCATTATATTTTGGGCCCGACATGGCCAGGTGGTTAAGGCGCTCAACTCGCAATCTTAGGGTCGCGGGTTCGAATCCCCGTCACACCAAACATGCTCGCCCTTTCAGCCGTGGGGGCGTTATAATGTGACGGTCAATCCCACTATTCGTTGGTAAAAGAGTAGCCCAAGAGTTGGCGGTGGGTGGGGATGGCTAGCTTCCTTCTATCTAGTCTTTCAATGCAAAATTAGGGACGGCTGGGACAGATAGCCCTCATGTAGCTTTGCGCGAAATTCAAACCAAACCAAACCAACCCCAGTACAAGAATCGGGGGGTAGTACTTGAAGCAAACAAAAAGTAGTTATGCGTCTTGTAAGTAAAGTTATATTCCATTATTTCTTCAAATTAATACCATTAATATTATTAGATATAATGTTTAATACATATGTGTTGTTTCAGGGCCGTAGAAAGCGATAAGGCCATGCATGGTCTGACCACTTTTTCATGGCATGTACAGCTACAACTTATGTATTAAAACTTGCTTCTTTTAACCCAATACATTACGTTGTGTGTATGTAGCATTTGTAGTTAAAATGGCTCAAGATAACATTAAGATTTCAAAAACTTTCTGGGGGCTATATCCTAGGACCCTCCCCCCCCCCCCTAGAAATGGCATGTTTTGTAAACATCGTATGTCACATTGTTAAGCTGTGACAAAGGCCTGAACACTTAAAAAAAATGTCCATACGGCAATGGGATGTGTGTATATTATCTTTGACATTTTACAATTTGTGTTGTTAGTTTAGTGCATGAAGCTAGGACTAGCCTAAGTTTTTTAAACTGGCGGAATTATTATTGGGATTACAGGCGGAAGTATGCATCATGAAATCACTCAAGTGATGGTTCAATGTACGTTTTTCCTTTCTTGTTTCAGGATTTTATGTTGTTTTAGTTTGAGCAATGTATAGGATCAACTACATTTTTTACCAAGTTAAATTGGTCGCATTTTGTAAACCAAAACCGGGAGACATTTTTCTTTAATAGAAAAAAAAAAAAAGCCTGTAATCACTATAATCCCTGATGCAAGCAGTACTGGAGAACCTTGCTGTAGTCGTGCCATTTCTATTTCTCTAATGTGTACATATGTTTTTTTTGGGACATTGGTGTGTTCTAGAAAAAATAAAGAGCAGGAAAACGTTCTGTGGCATACTCAAGGTCGATGCTATGGCGACTCCTCCAGTGTCATCACATGACGATTCTAAAACTTACCAAGTGAAATAAAGATGAATGCATAACAATACGGCAACCACACCATATCTGCTATGTCTAGTGCCGACAATGTCTTTCGCTCAATACCAGAATTCATCAGGCAGACTGGGATACGACAGACACAGTAGTGATTGACATATTATTTATATTATCCAAATTCTAAAATTGTATGAAAATTTTACTTAAGCTATTAAGTAAGAATTAAGATAAGAATTACTAACATATAATAATTTATCCGTAAATAGTTGGAATACCCGTCTCCTGGACGGAAGTTATGTAAATTCATGATTAATGAAAGATTATGTTAGGACATGAAAAGTTGCTTCCCTTATATTTAATTGTAAAAAACGCAAAAATGCCCATGAAAAACCGCAACATGCAAAACTGAAAATTTTTATGTATCTCCCCATAGACCCAATGGATCTCCATGCTAAATTTGGTGAAGATCCATCAACAGGGGGTGAGGTAGTGGTAAAAAACTTAAAATCTCATAAAAAATGTAAACGCAAAATTTATATGTACCCCCGCATGGACCTATTGAAACTCCATACCAATTTTGGTGAAGATCCATCCACATCCTACGAAGTAGTTACATGGACATACAACAGTACTATTACACTTATATTGATAACAGCAATTACGCTATACCTAAGCCAATAATAATAAAGTAAAAACTGGTTGGTTGTTTATTTCCAATGCATTCCAGCTGAGGACTTCGTGATACACATAAGAAATATATGTAAGGTTATTTTGGGCGATTTTATCGCATCCGGGACAGTTTCGGGGACATTTTTCTCCTAATATTTTAGTTCTAACGTTTGTAGTTAGTTTGCTTTGATCAGAAGGTATTGATAATTTATTAGTAGCTTCTTTTAGCACATCCTATCATAGCTCATAAACTGATGTGAAATATACAATTGTGATAAAGCTTTTAAAATTTACAAAACTTCTCTTTCTGAGACCTTGCAAGTATAAAGATTAAGCTTAAATCGAAAAACAATTGGCAAATCGCCCATAAATTAATACATATATTTTGGAAGCCATTGCTATACGCCCCTCAGTGGCACAGCGGTATATCTGCGGACTTACAACACTAAAAACCGAATTTCGATACCCGTGGTGGGCAGAGCACGGATAGTCCATTGTGTAGCTTTGTGCTTAACTTAAACAAACCAACAAAGATAAATATTGGTTTTTACCACATTCAGAACAACTCGAAATTACATCATGCGAGGGATCGAGATCATTTTCCGGGAAAATGAGAAATCGCTTTAACAGTTTTCTCATTCGAAGTTAGTATAAAATATTATAAATTAGTATTTACTATTTTAAAGCACAAAATAATGGTACCAAAGAGTTTTCTATTGAAAAGAGAGAAACAATTAGCTTATTCGTTAATAAATCGATATGGTAAATGGTACTAAAGCGACATGTCCAGAACTAACAGGAAACCTTTGCTGATCGTATTCGTAAATACCAAAACATATTTAACTTTCAAATTACCGTCTTGTTTACATACCGTTATACCGATGGAAGACCCATTTGAGGCCAAAAAAAAAAGGACGAAGGCTCGATCAGATGGGAGCATGGTGATGAAACAAACCATCAAGGAAAAGAAAGAAGCCTTCAGAGAATGGTAGATAAAAGAGGACGACTATTTAAAGGTAGTATACAAAAATAAGTAAAAAAGGAGAAGAGAGCGTTAGCAGTGGCGAAGAACGAGGTATAACAATACGGAGACACCAGAAGGTAAGAAAACGGTATATAGAATAGCCGTGCAAAGAAGAGAAACTCCTGACGAATGAAAAGGCAGTAAAACAGAGATGGAAACAGTACTATGAGGAACTACTTAATACCAAAAATGAGACAGAAGAATTGAAGGAGACCCCACCAATAGCAGGTCTAGTACTGGACGTTAGTAGAGAGGAGGTCAAAGAAACAATCGGAAAATTATGATAGGCAAGGTGAGAGGTCTATCAAAGATTGTCATTAAGATGGTCAAGGCACTAGGAGATGATGGAGTTAAGTATGTATGGATTCTGTTCAAGAAAATCTGGAGGGAAGATTGGATATCCACAGAATTGAGAGAGAGCCTATTGAATAAAACTGGTAGAGAACCTGGTTTTCGGTCTAGGAGAGGATTATTTGTTTTGAATTTTGCGTAAAGCTACACGAGGGCTATCTGCGCTAGCCGTCCTTAATTTAGCAGTGAAAGACTAGAGAGAAGGTAGTTAGTCATCACCACCCACCGCCAACTCTTGGGCTACTCTTTTACCAAGAAATAGTGGGATTGACCATCACTTTATAACACCCCACGCTCAAAGGGCGAGTATGTTTGGTAGGACGGAGATTAGAACCCGCAACCCTTAGAAATTTTGAAGTAAACGTTGGGCTGCACCAAGCGTCAACCATTAGCTCTCTTACTGTTAGTCATTGTCATCAATGTTCTGAGTGTAAGGAATCCCTGTGGGAACTGTTATTCGCTGATGACCTTGTCCTCACAGCTGAAAGTGAGCAGGAGTTACAAACGCAAGTTAAAGTGTGGCATAAGAGGCTTGAAAATGACTAACAGAAAAACAGTAGTCATTGTTAGTGGAAGATGTAGGAAGAAGAAGGTTAAGATCACAGATATAATAGGAAAGGTAGGAGACTTTAGGTACTTAGGAAGTGTAATCCGAAGTGGAGGAGGAAGTGAGAAAGCTGCAAGAGATAGAATCCACGCGGGTTGGAAGAAATGGAAGGAAGTAGACAGTCATTTGTGAACTGAAAGCCAAAGTGTATAAGACCTGGATTACACCGGTGCTCCTCTACGGAGCTGAGACCTGGACCCTAAAGAAGAAAGAAGGCTTGTTGATCAGAACATACATAAGAATGCTGAGATGGCTGTTCTGGAGTGTTGCTGAAAGAGAAGATAATGAATAGGAAATTGGCAGGAGTCTGTGGTATAGAGGAAAGGGCAAGAGAAGCGAGGCTGAGGTGGTTCGATCACGTGAAAAGAAGAAGAAGCAGTAAGGAGAGCATTAGAGCCATCAGTAGCCAGCAAGAGAAGACAAGGAAGGCCAGTAAAGCGTGGGAAGGATGGGATTAAAGAAGACATTAACGAGAAAAGAATTACAGAAGAGCTGAAAATTAATAAAGATGATTGGAAGAGGACAACGTGTGTGAAGGAAGGCGATCTCTTACAAAAGGGAGAAGCCAAAGAAGAGGATGATACCAGTGAGAGTCCGACTTGGCATGGCGAGTGGCGGGTTCGAAACCTCGTCACCGACCATCTTCGCCTTTAAAGTTGCTATGAGGGCCAGTCACCCAAGTGAAAAGATTATTGGTTGGTTGGTGTTTTATGGTGCAAAGCAGCAAGGCTATCTGCGCCAAACAAGCGGTAAAAGCAATGAAAGTAGATTAAAATGTAAAAAAAAAAACGGCGAGTTAAAATCAATACATGTCGGTAAAATATTTATATAGAATTTAAAATACCTAT
>NW_013666890.1:183541-184684 GCF_000517525.1 Limulus polyphemus | reverse complement strand
GTTTGTTTGTTTGTATTGAGTTTTGCGCAAAGCTACACGAGGACTATCTGCGCTAGCCGACCCTAATTTAGCAGCGTAAAATTAGAGGGAAGGCAGCTAGTCGTCACCACTCACCGCCAACTCTTGGGCTACTCTTTTACCAACGAATAGTGGGATTGGCCGTCACATTATAACGCCCCTACGGATGAAAGGGCGAACATGTTTTATGTGACGGGGATTCGAACCCGCGACCCTGAGATTGCGTGTCGAGCACCCTAACCACTTGGCCATGCCGAGCCGTTACTGGTTGGAGTCATTGTATTGCATCGTATTGAATAATTTTATGTTGTTGGTTTTCTGTCGCACCACTTAGTGTAAATAACTAATAACAAAATTGATGAAATCCCCCATTTTATGTATAGAGTCATTAATATTAACTTTCTGACCAAAACAAGTTACCTACATAGATCAGAACTCAAACTTTACCTCTAAATTTGAGCATAGTTCATTAAATATAATTTTCAAACTATATTACTTAGAATTCATTGTTTCATCAGTTCATTACCCTCACTGTTAATGATATTTTCGGCCGGACCCCAGCAGTAGGATTAACTGCAATATTGATGGTATTTTTGTTAAAATTTTCTGTGTGAACCGTATATTATTAGGTATCTTGTAATCAATAAACCCGTGGATCCACAAACAATGTTTTGCATAAGTATGTTAAAAAACTGTGTTGTAGGGTTAACACATTCTTTGATATACATGTGAACCGTGTATTATTAGTGATCTTGTAACCAATAAACTCGTGGATCCACAAGCAATTTTTTGCATAAGTATGTTAAAAACTGTGTTGTAGGGTTAACAAATTTTCTGATATCCATACACTTGGTGTTAGTCACCTGTTGGACAATTACGATCTCAATATTTAAAGAAAATAAGAGAATTATTACCTTGATATGAATTAAAGCATGAAAGTACTTCACGGTATTTGAATGGATTCCATTTGAAGAACTCAGTTGTATGGAATTGTGATTATGTTTATACGACAGTCAGATATGTGGATATACCCACATGACTGTCAGATATTTGGATCTGCTCATACAACCACCAGATGTGTGTTCACACAACCATTATATATATATATATATATATATATATATA
>NW_013666890.1:179856-183469 GCF_000517525.1 Limulus polyphemus | reverse complement strand
TGAGACCTTAGCCCTCAGTTCGTGTTTTGGTCTGGTTGTTATTATTAACTCTTAGTACAACATCAGTAGATCCAATAACTAAATATCCATCTCACATTTTTTTTCTCCCCTAGTGGCTCAGCGATAAGTCTGAAGGATTATAACGCTAAAAACCGGACTTCGATACGCGTGGTGAGCACATCACAGATAGCCTATTATGATGCTTTTTGCTTAAAAACAAATTATTACTTGTTTTGAAGTAAGTATATAATTTTCTTTCAAGTTAACTAATAAAAAAATATCAGTTCAGAAAATGAAATATACAGTGTGATGCATTAACCTTTCTGCAAATAGATGATTTTCAGTGGATTGTTTGAGTCTTCTTTAATTCACCATATAGCTAACTAGATTAATTTAGGCATGTGAGCAATATTATGGCAATGAGCCTAATTTGTTATTTCATATTATACAACGGACCAACTCTTTAATGATTATATTACAAATTATAAGAGGCTTAACTGTATTTCTTTGGTTTGCTGACCCAAGCTGTGCTGATGAGCCTTATATAAGCCAAATTGCAGTCCACAGCAGAAGGTACGGCCAATCAAAGAATGCATTAGGCCTTTATGTCACAGATTATATTTTGAATTTTACCTTTGGTGAAAAGAAATCTATAGTATAATGAATAATCCAATCAAAGTTATTATTAGAATTAGTCTGGACGGAAATCTAAAATTTAGAAACACTCGTTAAGCATAAAGTAACAAATATCTGTAACATTTCGTCAGTTAAGTCGTCGTTTCACAAACGTCGCAACTTTTAGGCCTAAATATAAGTAACTGATTTTTGATCCAGATAGTTTACTGATATAGATAGGAAAGTTTCTCGTATGTGATATTCTTTGCGACTATATATGTTCCCCGGTGAAACATCTGTAAGTTTACGTACTTGCAACGCTAAAATCCGGGGTTCGATTACCCTGCAGTGGACACAGCAGATAGCCTAATTAGGCTTTGCTCTAAAACAAACAAACAAGAATAAACTTGTATTTACCACCCACGCGTGTGATGATTTATGTAGCGGTGGCGGTCCTAGCATGGCCAGGTGGTTAGGGCGCTTGACTCGCAATCTGAGGGTCGCGGATTTGAATCCCCATCTCACCAAACATGCTCGCCCTTTCAGCTGTGGGGGCATTATAACGTGACGGTCAATACCACTATTCGTTGGTAAGAGAGTAGCCCAAGACTGAGGGCTTATAGCGCCAAAAATCGGATTTCGATACCCACGGTGGGTGTAACACATTTAGTTTTTTGCGTAGCTTTGTTCTTAACAGTAACTTAGAGACTTATCACTGCTGGAATTAACGAAGCTTTAAAATAGTTTTACAACATCACTTGTACCTGCTTACTAATAGCACATGCGCGCCGGAGCAACATTTTCTCATGGTAACTTTAAAGCTTTTTAAAATTTACCTTGCACTTCAAAAACTATTTCTAGGTAAACAGATAGACTTATAGTAGTATGTATGAATCAGTATAACAATGCATAATAAATTACGTGTGTAATCTACAAATGTACATGCTTGCTTGGTGAGTACAAGTGCCAGTGAGAACATATGTTCGTGAATCATAAAGAAGTGCTTGCAAATGATTGATACGTTCAATAAATTATAGTAACATTAGCACAAACTTCAATCTCAGAGCATCTATTTTACAAAATTTTCCTGAGGGGGCATGCCCCCAGACATGGGCTACCGCAGACATTATTTCGGGGAGGGGGCAAAATCAAAATCAAGGACGATGAACCCACCCTCAAAGTTTTGCCATTACAGTCAAGAAAATAGACGAGCTTCCAAAGCCAGATTTGATGGGTTAAATATATTTGTAAGGTTAGTTTAAGCCATACTGCAGACTTGTAGCTATATATACTCCATAATAGTAAATTTTGGTTGACCCCGACCACACTGTCTCATGGGATGTCTGCAAGACTGCGTCGGTCTCTTTGATAACCTACTGTAGGTACTACCCGGCAGGTGGCAACAGGTTGACCCCTATTACACTGTGTTAAGGCTTAGGGGATATCGGCAAGACCGCTTCGGTCTCTTTGATGACCTGAGTGAGATGTCCAATATTGAAAAAGCCGCCGTGGTAGCGATGTTTTTCAATATTTAGTTACAGAGTAGGTATATAGATATATTTCAAGTAAAGCTGCTGACAAATCTGGTGACTTTTATAAGGATTGAAAATTAGGTGTAATAAGTAGTGTGAAATCGTGAAGTGAATAAAAAAAACTTGTAAATTCTTATAAATATGCCGAATAAATAAAGAACGAATTGTTTTTCATTTTCCAGGAGGGCAAGTGACCCCCCCCCCCCCTGCGTATGCCCATGCCCTACACTTCCCTAGCACTGGTATGCCAATCCAAAATTGCTACCTTCGCCCCTTTAGCGGATGGCTGTAATAACAAATATTAACAACAGTGTTTCTATTTATTTAGTGCCTATTGACTGTAGCTTCCAATGGATATGATATTTGTAGATAGTGTATCTGGTTTTAGTTGTTGTATCTCATAAGCCAACACAACGATTTCTAATGTTTTCAGCCCTCAAACTTACCGCTGAGCCACCCGGAGGGGGCGGGGTGGTTTAGTACTTTAAGAGTATGTAATTGTTTTATCTGCCTGTTTACATATATTTAGTTATATATAGATATACATAAAATTGTACATTGTTATTTTGATGACGTCAGTTAATGTATTCTGCAATATAATTTCGGTAATCATGCCTAAATATTACGGTATTATGTAGTAAAAAAATATATTTTTCAATTATTAAAATAAAAGTTTATTTGCAACTGAAGGTTTTTCATATTAAATACTACGACGTCATTCTGCAAAGGCCCGGCATTGCCAGGTGGTTAGGGCGCTCGACTCGCAATCTGCGGGTTCGAATACCCGTCACACCAAACATGCTCGCCCTTTCAGCTGTGGGGGCGTTATAATGTGACGGTCAATCCCACTATTCGTTGTTAAAAGAGTAGCTCAAGAGTTGGCGGTGGGTGGTGGTTACTAGCTGCCTTCCCTCTAGTCTTATACTGCTAAATTAGGGACGGCTAACGCAGATAGCCCTCGTGTAGCTTTGCGCGAAATTCAAAAACAAAAACGAACAAACTAATGAACGTTCTGAGATTCAATATGTGCTTACTACTGACTCGGAGGTTAATATTGTGTAACGTCTGACGTGTTTTGTATGATGTAGTGCGCGCATCCTAAGTGAAACTAAGCCATGCGTTTGTGTTTGATATAATGATAAACAGCTACTTTTAGGAACATTATAGGACAACTCCGTATATTTTGATTTGTTTTTAGAGCAAAGCGACATTAGACTATTTGCTATGTTCACCTCGGTGATTCGAATCCCGGATTGTAGCGTTGGAAGTCCATAAACTTAACACTGTCCTAACGATGAAGGGGCATTTGTTTTAAAACTCTTTCTTAACTTCTCGAAACAGCTTGAGGTTGGGAATATTGCATAAGATCAGTGGTGGGATTCAGCAGGTTCGCACCGGTTCGTGCGAACCTGTTCTTAGAATTTAATGACCTCCACGAACCGTTTGTTAACAATCGTATGTATAGG
>NW_013666890.1:169095-179169 GCF_000517525.1 Limulus polyphemus | reverse complement strand
ATATATATATATATCCAATATAGGAAACACCAGAAGTGGAAATCTTTATTGTTGTTGTTATTGGTGTTTGTTATTGTTGTTGTTGTTTTAGCGCAAAAAACGAAACGTATAATCTGCGTTTTGTTCGTCGCGGGAATCGAACCTCGCATTTTAGCGTGGTAAGTCTTTAAACTTAGGGCTGACTCACTGTAGGATCACTGTTGTTCGCACGCGCGCTGACGCAGCATCAATAGAAGGATATTTAAATTACGTATAAGGATGCCAAAAACGCACAGGATATAACTAATACAGCTGTTATACTGGATACATTTCACGTGTTATTGCATTAGTTTTTTACGTTCTTGGAACTTACAAACTTTAGAAAAGTACTCTGTTTAACTCCAAAGTAATTCAATGTACTGTGTTACCAGAAGAACGTGTATTTTAATTGCTACTTTTAGTTTTGTGAAATTCTGATTCCATTTTCAAATTTTCTAAGGAACAAAGAATATTTAAGTGTTTGTAAAACATGTTATTTCCAGAATATTGTAGAAGAGAAAGAAAAAAACAAACATACGTATGGTTTTCTCAAGTGCTGGATTAATTAGCGTGACATTTGTAGTACGGCGCGTGACGGCCTATTTTTATTTTCTCAGTGATGGGGGGGGGGGGCTTTCTGGCCCCTCCTTTTTTTAATATCTAATATTTTTACATGCTGCTAGTGAGAGAACCTGTTGTTAAAATATTTGAATCCCACCACTGCATAAGATGATTTGTTTTTGCAGTAATATCTTAATTAATGCACAGTTTCTGTCCTTCTAATGACTTAATTTACCGCACTTGTAAAATTTAGTGAACACCTTTGAACCATTTCCTTAGAATTAAGATTTTAAAGAGAGATCAGAATTTGAAAATCCTGAAACACCAACTGAATTCACATTGATTTTTGTCGTTATGAACTCGTTAATTAATTCATTTTTCGTGCAGGTAGTAAAGGTGTTATTCAATGTAATAAAGAGACAAGTATTAAACAAATAATTCAGAATATATTTGAGAAATGTAAATTGTACGGATGTATCTTTTTGTATATATGAGTGCGAAAGAAAAGCACTTGTATTGGGTTTCTTTTGTGAACCCATTACTGTGCAGGGATTGGTTGAAAACTGTCTGGAATGCACCTCCTGCTCTTAAAATATCTCATTACCCCTAAACTCAACCAGAATAATTTAGAATTGTATTTTACGTCATTAGAAACAATGGACGAAATAACGATAACCTCCAACTGCCTTTAGGATTTCGTTTTGCCTGCCGAAAATGTCTCGATGTTGTATTGTTAGATACAAACCACGATAATATTTATGCCAAAGAATATCAGCTCTTAATAGTTTGCCCCTGAATATGAAAGGTCCACTTTTCGAAAGCGCTCTGGGTTCTTATCGTTTCAAACTAAAAGCTTAACAACATACTTTGAAAATATTCTCTAATATATTACACGAATGTTTTGGACTCCATTACAGTTTTCAGAGCAATACATAAGTGCAGTGATTGTCTATTTTCTAATGAAAATAAAGTTAATAAGGATGTATTGGTTTGGTTTGAATTTCGTACAAAGTTACACGAGGACTATCTTATTTAAGAGACAATAATGCATAAATTACTCTTATTTAAGGGACAATGATTCATAAATGGCCCCTAAATTAGTCTTATTTAAGGGACAATGATTCATAAATGGCCCCTAAATTAATCTTATTTAAGGGACAATGATTCATGAAAATCGTGACATATATAATAGGTAAAATACTGAGTAAAACACACTGATACAGTAAGCTAATTTTTATAGCTTTCACGAGAATATAGGTGTATGTCATAATACAAGGGTAAAAGTGTTTTAATTACAAAATATAATTCATTTCTCATATGTCATAATACAAGGGTAAAAGTGTTTTAATTACAAAATATAATTCATTTCTCCCAGTCTTTGTCACGTATTTTATATTATAAAGATGATCCATTATGTGTGTCACTGTATGTGTTAGCATCCTTCAACAAGATTGGCTTGATCACAGTAATTTTTTGTAAGGTAACTGGAACTTGTCCGTCGGCGTATAGGCTGTTTTGTTTTAAGATTTTCGTCCTAGAAGGGGAATAAAGAAGCCCCTAAAATAGGACACATTTCCACTTTTGTCTAGACTTTTGGCAACCACCACCCACATTTGGCTGCCTCGACTGCCATATTTTTTGTTTGGTAACTGGAAATTGTCCGACGATGTACATGGCCTACTTTGTTTTAGGAGAAGGGGGAAAAACATCATGAAATAGGTCAAATTTCCACATTTTAAATAGATTTTTAGCTTTGAATTTAAATACATTAGTTAAATGAGCCAATTATTATTTTCCACAAAGCAGGGTACGCAATTAGCATCTGACGACATAATTATGGATTTAATTAAAAAAAGAAAAAAGGGGGACATTACCTAACATTGTTCTTTATACAATTTTTGCTTCTTTACCGGGTACCTTCAGATAGATTTTATTAACTTGAACTATTAGTAAGCCTACACCTGGACCTCAATAGCCCACCCTGTATATCGCTAACTCGCCATTTCATATTTAGAGAGAGAATAAAAGAAGTTTGTGTGGAAAGTTTGTTGCATTTCGCGCAAAGCTACTTGGGTAGTCGTCCCTAAGTTAGGAAAGGCAGCTAATAAACACCACCCGCCGCCAACTATTGAGCTATTCTTTACTAACAAAAGGTGTGACTGACCATTACATTATAACGCCCCCACGGCTGGAAGGGGAGCATGTTTGGTGGGACGGGAATTCGAACCCGCAGATTGCGCGTGGAGCGCCCTAACCACCTGGCCGTGCCAGGCCCTCAAGGCTGGAAGGGCGAGCATGTTCGGTAATGGTACATGAACCCGCGATCCGCAGATTAGAAGTCGATTGTCACAACTACCGGTCCATGCCAGGCTATGTAGAAAATGATAACACATATGTAGTTAGAACACTTTCTATAACGACCTTACTGAAGCTGAACTTGGGAATATTCTGCTGTAACATTGTTTTCGCAACTAGCAACAAATTACCGACGAGCTCTAACCCTCAAATTACTAACGTGTGCTTGTATCGCGTGCTATCGATGGCGTCTACGTATTATGTAATTTTGTTTTTGCCCATTTTAACACTTAATTATACGTGAATGACTAAAACAGGCTGGGTGAAATGGCTCATTTTTAATGTAAAATACATAGGAGACCTAAGGAACAGTTAACAGAATTACTGTAATATTGTTGTGTAATTCAATTATTAGGAACTCTGTAGCCAACAAAGTCGTGAATCTACTAACGATTTGTTGTACAAATAGTATAGAAAAGTGTGTTTATCCATTGGTAACTTTAGGGTTAAGCAGCTTTCCGATTAACTTGCACGTCCATCTAGTAAAGCATGCCCAAAAAGGTAAATATCTTGACCCTTATTATATTACACTGTTATTAAGTAGAAAGTCTGTAACTTGCCGATTCTATTTGGTGACGTCATAACACCACAATCTTTCCGCTTAACACCAGATATTGGTTTACTCTGATGACGTCATGCTGACGTCAGTTCAAATTACAGCAGATGTTGTATTTAACATAGAAAAAAGATTCGTATCCAACTAGGCTAGATGGGAGCAGACTTGTTGACAAAAATGGTAACAGCTGATAGTTTTTTGTTCTACCAAAACAGAAGTATGATCAAAACTGTTTTCAGAGTCCGAGTAATTAATTTTCAACAAGGCATTTAAGTCGCCACAAATAATACCACATAACTGACTGCCAGTTGTGTTGCTTCATCGTGTTTTTTAGGATTTCATTTTTGTCGCCTAAATGTATACAAGTTTCAGTTATAAATAAAGAAAAACTTTACTTGATATTTCGATGAATTCTTGATGTTTTGAAAAAAACTTTGAATGTAAATAATTGGAAGAATTACATCAAATGAAAAAAAAACACTAATGACTTTCTTGCCACTGAATACACAATCATATTACAGGCAGAGCTGGCTATGGCCACTGCGAGGTCTTAGGCAAGGTACAAAGTGTAGGGGGAAATCATGGTATAAGGAAATAAGAATATAAAAAAAATCTGACGAAAATTGTACAACGGAACGATGTGGTACTCATTAGGTCAACCGTATGTTTTTTGCAGCTTCATCTTTAAGAATCACTTATTAAAAAAATATATTCGCCCCCCTCCCCTCCACCCTCATCCACATAGCGAGGGGTCCTTCTCAGCTGCTGCCTAGTCTTAAGGCCTACTGTAAGTGCATGGACTCGGAAGATGGACAAACGCACTGTTGCTGTCACAAGTAATCTGTAGAGAAATTATTACAGTTGTAAGAGCATTAGATCAGCAATATAACATCACATCAAAGCCAATTTAAAAACGAGTTGAATAGCTTCTGAAGGTTACAACATATTTTTTTAAAATCTCAACTACATATTCTTGCTGTGAAATTAGCTGTTGGAACATTAATTTCGTTGAATACACACTATCATACCTACTATACCCCATCCCGGTGGCTCAGCAATAGGCTTGATGGCTTATAACACTAAAATTCGGGACTCGATCCTTGCGGTGAGCACAGTTGTACAACTTTGCGCTTAACAACAAACAAGCTACTAACCTGTACAAAACAAACCTAATACCGTTGGAATGATTTGTGACGTCGAAATACAACAGCGCAACCCAGTGGTGTTAAAAGACAACAGTGAAATCGGCTGAGCGTTGCTCCAATTTATTATTGAAATAAAAAAGTATTATTATGTGAATCTGACGCGCCTCACTGCGTTGCTTTAAGATACTATTACGAAATATATCACTGACCAAGGTAAAAGCCCGTCAGAAATGACGGGAAACCAAAACTATTCCGTATAAAACTGGCAATACACAAAATAAATATAAAATTTCATTTCTCAGGAACATGTTACATATTGGTGCCTTTGGATAAAAGATTAAACATACGATGACCATATGATTGCATACATACATGTTCTTCTTCTGAGGAAAAGTCGTCCTCTTCCCTACAGATAATTCGTATCTTCGGTCTCTTTTAGCAAAGGCTTTTTTCGCAATAATTCCCAAGCATAGATTTGCGCTAATTTTTTACTTATTTTTCACAGGCGTTGATAGGGTGCAAATGCACTTCCGCACGGGATCACGGGAGTCCTCCCATTTTCCTATTCTAATTCTACCAGCTAGACGTCATAATGATGTGGATGATGTAGTGTCACACACATAACGCCATGCCTGATCTGGTCCTGGAAACTCCCTCAATGACAGGCTTATAGCAGAAAAAGTCCGAAATGTAGGAGCTAGTAACGCCTAGTTTAGCGATTAAATTCAACTAAAATGGGAACGGATAATCAAAAGAGGAAGTATTGTAGAGAAAAAAATGGAAGTGAACTCGTGTAATTCACGAAACTCGGAGAAATCGAGCGTGACTGACCGACCTACCGACACTTGGCTTCTATATATATTAATATTCCTTATGGCATAGTGTTAAAGATTCTTTAGAAACTATGGAAGAAATTAATAAAGATTTGAATTTTGTTAAGTTGAAAGATTATAAAACACTTTTTTAATTGAAAGACAGGTGAAAAACAAAGAAATTAATTCTTAGAGAAAGGGGTCCTGTTATATTTGGAGCGAAAACACAAAAATTTATATTTCTTAAAAATATAAAAATGTATTAAACTAATGCATAGATGATAGATCTATCATCTATCAAATTTTATAAATTATTGGGGGAAAATATTTTCTAATGCAATTTCGTGCTTGCCAATTATTAGCATAACATTTCAATTTTCATAGCTGTATAAGGTATATTAATTATATAGATCTAGGGGCCTAGAGGTATGTATATAGATGATCTAACCTTAGGTATAATAATAATAATAGATTAACGTAATTATTTAGATAAGAATCTGTAGAAAAAACGTTCACCCGCTGGCTAATAATTCAACACAGATTTGCACTCACACGTAGGCCTAGGACGTTTGGCCTATAGTAGATGATATAACTAAGTTAGATCTCAACTTTACTAGCAGGCTAGGCGGACTAGGTCTACTAGATCTCTGATGAATCATTTGCCAGCAGGTAAGTGTTTTTTTATACAGATTCTTATGATCTTATCTAAATTATTATTATGCGTTGTAAACACGCGTACTTGTAAGTTGTAACGTTGTCATTAGGCCTATACATACGATTGTTAACAACCGGTTCGTGGAGGTCATTAAATTCTAAGAGCAGAATCCGGCTGAATCCCACCACTGCCGTATATACAGTTTCATATAAATTTTGTCTTTCACTGTTTGGTTTCGGACAAGGTTTGGTAGTCAATCAAAAAAACATCCTTGGCAGTGACTTCCGAGAGACAAAAGATAGATCTAAGATTGTTTTTCTTTTTTATTATTTTTACATACTTCTGATTTGATATTCGTAATGGGCAATTTAAGACAAATGTGAAAAAAAAGCAGTCAAGCATAATGTTTGTCGCAAAATTTATGCCTATTAGTTTTAATGCTTCGCCAGTTTTCGCTATTCAAACTGTGATATTATACATTTTATTTTCTGGTGTATTTATTTCTGACATTGTATACTGCTAGTAAATTTGTCATATAAGTCTAGAAAAAAGTAATATATATTTGTATTAAATATATATGACTATGCAAAAAGCAGAGAGCGCCACATGACACCCTAATATGGCGCTGTCGTTCAAAGAGAGAAAAGAGCGGCGCTTAAACGGACCTGACCTCAGTCGCAAAAAGTCAATCGATTTGCACATTCAAGAATTAGTAGAATTAATCAACGAGGAAGAAGTTTATTGTACCGCAAGCTCGTGTTCCGGGCGTATTGTTTTGATATCTCGAACTGATACAGAGGTATGTTCCTGCTCATATTTTTAATATTAATATTACTACAACAACTTGAGCAGGTTGAACAAGTGTGCTTGCTAATAGTAGTAATAGTAATATAAATACTAATAGTCTTCTATTAATATAATAACAGTTGCGAGTTGGATGTAATTACTATTATTATGGTAATTTATATTAGTTTTATCTTCTGATAAAAACAAGCATCCTACATACTAGATCTGAATGTTAAAAAAGGAGTCAACCTAGGCTTGTAAAAAATTATCTGTGTAATATAGGTTTTGGGAATAAGTTAGCTAATTGGATAGAATTAGAAGACTAGTTGGATGAAAGAAAGCAGAGGATTCAAATTCGATGACGAGGAACCCACTTTGAGACTAATAATGGCTGGATGATGACAAAATCTTGTCGAAACGTTGTACATTTGCTGTTATGTTAAACTTGTATTAAAGTTTTCTTCATTACCCATTCAAGCCATCTCCAGCCATTATAAAGCAGAGGATTAATTAAGCTGTTATTAATACAGCTTTCTAATTAACGGCTTCCCATTATTGTTCAACACTTGCTATTAAACCCGTATACCATAGATACAACCTAAAATCCCATTTGTCCTACCACTAGCAACAGCACACTGCTTGGATGGCTTAAGAGACTGATCAACTATTATACCAAGATCTCTCTCTTTCATGACACTGTTATGGTTATTCCCATCTAAATTATATCCATAATTCAAATTGTGATATTTCACGTGCATTATCTTGCATTTATCATAATTAAAACACATCTGCCATTTATTTGCCCAACTCACTAAATGATCTAAAATCCTTTTGTAAAGCAGCAACATCCTCCTCACAGCTAGCAACAACCAAGACCTTAATATCATCAGCAAATTTAAGTAATTTATTGACCATTACTTCATCTATGTCATTGATGTAAATCAACAAGAGCAAAGCCAAAGGTCCTAAGACTGAGCCCTGAGGTGCCCCACTCGTGATAATAATCCAGTTTGACTAAACTATATTTATAACTTTAACTTAGTTGGTTTACATGGTTTCAATTATTGGCTTAATACTGTTTTCCAAAATACTTTTTTTGACTTTCTTACTTATGTCTTTATTACCTAGATTCATTGTCCATAATCAAAGTTTTAATGATGATGTGATTTTTTTTTATCAAAACGAATTAGAAATGGTTTCAAGTTGTGTATTGGCATGGTGTACTGACTGGTGAGGTTGTTGGGCTCCAGATTGAAGGGTTTGCCATGTGATTCTGCTGCTGAATACACTCCAAAGTTTCAGCTGTGGGTTCACTATAAAAGTGATAGTCAGTACCATTATTTATTTCGAAGACGCAGACAAAGCCCTTGTGGTGGCTTTCTGCCTTTATTTTTCTGTAATTTAAAATTAGGGATAATTATACCTCTGATTAGGGGGGTCTCTGACATGTCATTTAGCCCAAGAGTTGCATAAAATGCCAGTCGTGTTAAAATATCAAATTTTCTTGTATATTGGGGAATGTCTTAAGAGTAAAAAACTAAATTTATATTAACAATAAATCTGTAAAAAGCAAATTGCTGAGATGGAAAGATTTTTTTGGATGTGAGACTTGAAGTTTTCATAAGTGGGTTTACCGAGTGGGATAAAATAGTTGCTGATACAAAGTTTTTTTTTATATATTAATTCTTCGTGTGCTTGTGATACCACTGAAGTGGTTTATATTTATCTTGTTTTGTTTGTACAAAATGAAATGAATATTCATTTGCACCTTGATGTACATAAACTTCCATTTCAGAAATAATTATTTACATTTTTAGATTGTATAAACACTTGTTTTATTGGTAATTCTGTTTAAATTTTGTATACCTTCAAATTATTCATTGACTACATGAACTGAAAGTCTTTTTCTTAACTAGGATGGCCAGGTTCAGAAGAAAGGGTGCACTTGGCTCTTAGTGTCGCATGATATAATTGATTGGAATGACGTTGTAAGTAACCCTTGATTTCTGAATGTTATATTAACATTTTGATTTTTTTAAGTAAACAGTTGAAGCAATTAAGTGATATTAAACCAATAAAAATGTTTTCATCTGATGTTTACTAAGTATTATTGTTTGTGTTTATAAAAAAAGTAGAGAAAGTTGTTTAACCTAACCAGTTTAAGCTGCTGTTTCTTCCAGATGTTGTTGTTGCTTTAATTTTGAATGTTCTGATTTAGTTGTTATTTTAAGTTTATGATAATATTTGTTTAACAAGACAAAGCTGTTATTTCTAATGCCATGTTAATACATTGACTGGTGTGGGAGGTTCAAACAGACCCTATTTAGACCTCAAGAAACATTAATTCCACAAACCAATATATTTACTTTCAGGTTAAACAGCTCAATCATAATCTATTCAAATATACAGAATGACCAATGGCCCCATTTCTCAGTATAGTTTTACGCTACTGACCAGGCAAATGCCATATTGTAAAATCATGTTCTGGGCAGGAGAAATCTTTCATATTTTCATTTACACTGAGGAAATTAGACTTCTGAAGTGTATTTACTGTATTGAACTGACAGTATGTAGGTGTAAACAAACAGCCACAGACTTCTGAAGTGTATTTGTGGCTGTTTGTTTACACCTACATACTGTCAGTTCAATACAGTAAATACACTTCAGAAGTCTGTGGCTGTTTGTTTACACCTACATACTGTCAGTTCAATACAGAAGACTTCTGAAGTGTATTTACTGTATTGAACTGACAGTATGTAGGTGTAAACAAACAGCCACAGACTTCTGAAGTGTATTTGTTTGTTCACATCTACATACCATCAGTTCAACACAGTATGATATGTTGCTGAAACTGGAAGATTCAAATGACGTCTAGTTTATATAATAAACGTAATAAAATAGTTAATAAACAAGAGACTCGCAAGCCTATAATTGTAACATGATTATAAAATAGATAATGAGTAGCTAATATCCATTTTATTTTTAAAATTTGTATAGGTATTTATTTAAAGATAACCTGCTTGTCATCCAGCTCTCATCATAATACTTGCAGTTTTACAAGTACAAGTACAATGTGTACAAATATTTATACTTGTACACATATCTGAGACAAATGTAGCATGAACAGAACCTCCCCCCCCTCCATCCCCTAAAACCTGGCAAGATACCCATGTTGGCTCATACCTG
>NW_013666890.1:165095-168116 GCF_000517525.1 Limulus polyphemus | reverse complement strand
ATATATATATATATGTATGTATGTATGTATGTGTGTGTGTGTGTGTGTGTGTGTGTGTGTGTGTATATCTCTGGTTACATTACTGTAGTGCCATTTTATTCCACTATTTTGTTCCAATTCTAATTACTTTTAGTTACTATTAAAACAATTTAATATTTCTCATCAGTTTGCGTTTCATATTTGTTCGATGTATTGCACCACTACAAGAATTATGAAATATTGCATGAACAATATGTGCCAAAATCCGTCACCACACCAGAGCACTCCAACAATGCAAAGTTAACAAGTTGGCTGCCACATAATAAATGAAGTGTAAATAAAAATAAACAGGAGCCGAGGAGCAGTCACAGTGACCCAAACTCGTATGCCACAAGAGAAATTTGGCTTTAAAACATAATTGTCTATGAACTACCGGTGTGTCAAGCGGTCCATAACTAAAAGTCGGTTGTGACCCACCGGTGAGGCACATGGCAGTCAACGTGTTAATTGCAATAAAAGCAGTCCACAATTTAAAATTGACGTCTAACTCACTTTGACATTTCCGTGGGTATCAAATAATGAACTCAGCCCATAGGTCTACCTTTCTACAGTTGTTCTGTGATTCATTACCAGCTAAGATTGGACGACAAAGTGTCTATATATAACCTTGGATCATCAAGGGCTCAGCGAAACTCTTTGATGAAACCGAATGGAAGGAAGCAGCAGTTCACAGTGGCATGACATTTCACTTCAGTATGGAGCATGGTTACCACGCTCAACAAAATAAGTTTAAAATCAAAATGTTGATAAAGTCCTTAGTCACTCTTCTGAAGGAGGTTTATACAGTGCATCTTTAATATCTGGAGTCATTGGAAGCTGTTTGTTTGTCCACCTGAACGACACTTTATACACACAGTGGGTTAAATGACCAGTTCGGAAACCCTATGGTTCAGGCAGACCAGAGAAAAGGCAACCAGTCGGCACCACCCGCCGCTTAAAGTGACTACTCTTAACCAAATAGTGGGACTGACTGACTCACTCTTACAGGGCACCCACAGTTGAAAATGTGAGGTGTGTTTGGTATCACCACATCTCGAACCCGAGACCAAGGATCCCCACACTAACCATTAGCCAAAGTTCGGGCTTAACGCAATGTGAAACCACGAACATGATGGTCACGTCACTTGACCATGGCTTTTTCTTCGATAAATATGTCTGTCGATTTAGCGTCATTGCCCATTAGGTTGATGTGAAGGCAAACTACACCACTAGACGGTAGCATACAAGGTTGGAGGATGTGGTTCTTATCAGATATGCTGTTAATGGTGTCTATTGCTTATGTCTGCTATCTGTCCATGATGCATCATAACTATATTGCTCTAGTTGTTCTTCCACTGGATGTGTTCCGGGCACCATTGCAGTTGCGGCTACGAACATTTGATTCAAACTCGTAACATGTACACTACGACTGCGGCGAGACAGAATCGTCTGCTTGTATCATAGATGATGATCTGCTTTGCCTCGGTATACGAATAACTGTTGCATCAGTTTGAAAGTAGTTCTACCTGCTACTAACGATTTGATATATTTGGAGTCAATTCACAACAGCTGCCGTTATTGGCTAGCTTCCATTTTTTCAGTGGCTCTCAACATGAGTAATACATCGAAACGTCTCTTGCGAGGTTCGTTAACAATACTTTGAACTCTGACTCACTTCAAGGTGACAACAGAGATACTATTGTAAGAGGCCTCTCTCTGTATATATATATTATAGGCTGAATAACCAATCACTCATGTTTCAGATTACATGACTGATAATCACGTGACAGATAACTGAGTGGTTGTTTTTTTTTGTTCTGTAGTATCTATAATATTACACATTTCGAAACATGTATCCTATGTTTTCATAATAATAATAACGTAGAGAATACGGAGTTAACCAAAATTACCAATAACCTTAACTCTTGATATTTTATAACTGTGTTTGATTGAAATAAATCATTTCAAATATCCAAATTTGGTCGCTCTGCAAACCGGAAAAATGAGCGATAATCAAAAAAATAATGCAAAATTTTTTTATGTCAGTAGCAGGATTGTTGTTCATTCAACAGAAGATCAACAAGTTCAAATCTACGAATTAATCAAGGAAAAACCATTAAAATGTACACTTTACATAAGTAGGGGACAAATTAACGTAATCGATTTGTTATTACAAAACTCAGGTGTGTGAGGTATTGAAATACATGAAACTGAATAGAAACTGTTAAGGTAAATAGTGTAAAATTGAATTATACTAGCGAATATCAGTCATTAGAAACGTCTTTTTCTTGTTTAGTTAAATAACTTTTTAAGTTGTTCTTGGTGATATATTTAATTTGGATTCTTCGAAGTTCTAAGATGTGAAGTTTGCGGTTTTTGCAACTATGAATTATCTTGATTATGTAGAACTTGATAATTCATTGTTAGAAAACTTTGTGTATGCAACAACACTCGTAGGAAGCTTTATAAACAGCCTAATAATGTTATAGAGTAATCTGAAACTAATTTTATCAGACTAGTCTGTGTAAAGTATAGTACAAGCGCTTTGTACATGATATAAAGCGTACAGATGTAGTGTGAAACTTTACGTAATGAATGAACGCGAGCCAATCATATAGGACATAGTAAATACGCTCACATTCACCCAACCATCTAACACACACACACACACGCCTATCTATCTGTGTAAACATGTTTCATCTCATCTAATCAAAAACACCTTAAGTGTGAAAAAAAGTGCGGCCAAAAAAGGATTGAGTGTGTGACTTAAAGGATGAATATTTGCTGTCAAATTCTTATCAATGCTATAAGCGTAGCTATCAGTTTGGCCGCCAATTTTGATCTCATTCCTTTAAGTCACACACTCAATCCTTTTTTGGCCGCACTTTTTTTTCACACTTAAGGTGTTTTTGATTAGATGAGATGAAACATGTTTACTCCTTTAAGTCACACACTCAATCCTTTTTTGGCCGCACTTTTTTTTCACACTTAAGGTGTTTTTGA
>NW_013666890.1:163677-165085 GCF_000517525.1 Limulus polyphemus | reverse complement strand
TTTTCGATTAGATATCATAACTTTTTGTCAATACACACCAACAAACTATAGCAAGTAAGAAAGTGACACTCGATACTAACCCACATTAGCTTTAGGATCGCAACCCTATTATTCACAACAGACCTTTACTTTTCAGAATCAACCAGATTTTTTAAATATATGGTGGCAGTTTTTCCTCTCTAAAACAATGTTAATAGCTTCCTTTATAGTAACGCCATGGAATTTAGGTTAACAGTTTCTTGTCATCGCCCCTGTGTAATCGGTACAGCCGTATGAAGCATAATCATTTATGCTTTGCTTAAGCTAATATCACGTGACGCTAAACGCTCTTAATTAGGATAATTTCAGTAAATTTGTACTGAAAAGTTCGCAATGAAGAATAACCGTACAGTCGTATTATTCTTTTCAATACTTGAGCTAGAAACTGCTAATCTAGTTTGCTTGGCCTAACCAATACTTGTGTATCTGCACGTCCTTTCACCTTATATTTTTGCTGCTCTAAATCATCCATCTTTAATCGGAGTGGCAAAAAACTAAAAACGGTCCACTTTTACTCTTAGTTGAAGCTGTAGTAAAAATGTTAGACCGATAGCTCACGTGACTTTTTGCGTAGCCGTGCGCAAACATTTTCGTCAAATTTGAGCAGTTTTTGTTGAATAACTTTGCACAGGTGGCTTATATTTAAATCCAATGATACTCCTAATAGTAGTTTGTAAAGACCTATCAGTGACCAAATTAAAAATAAAATCCATAAAAGTTAAGTATGTTTTTCTATCAAATAGTTTCCGTACTTATGGTACGAGGCCCGGCATGTCCAGGTCGCTAGGGCGCTCCACTCGCAATCTGAGGGTCGCGGGTTCGAATCCCCGTCATACCAGACATGTTCGCCCTTTCAGCCTGTAATGTAGCCCAAGAGTTGGCGGTGCTGCCTTCCCTATAGTCTTACACTGCTAAATTAGGGACGGCTAGCGCAGATAGCCCTCGTGTAGCTCGAAATTAAAAAACTTATGGAACGACGAAAGATAAAAAGACAAAAAACTCAATCAAAATTGGAGATGTTATATCTCAGGCATTTCTTAATGGATTGCCTTGAAATTTGATCCGTGATATAAGAGTCCAGTAGAGCACACCCACTGAACATATGTGATAGTTTGGATTAGCACAGTCCGAGATGCAGAAGATGGAAAATCGCTAAACTATCACTCCTGTTAATAATACACAGTGTGTCCTGCAGCAGGTTGTTTTAATCGCACTACACACTACCGTGTGTCTTGATCTCGCGTATCTATCTGTCTATCTGTATAAACATGTAGTCAGCCAACGCGCACATATATACACGCATTTATCTTTATCTGTGTAAACACTTAGTCAGCAAACAGAGATATATATATATATATATATATATATA
>NW_013666890.1:161543-162818 GCF_000517525.1 Limulus polyphemus | reverse complement strand
AATAGTGGGATTGACCATAACATTTTAATGTCCCCACGGCTGAAAGGGCGAGCATGTTTGGTGGGACGGGGATTCGAATCCGCGACCCGCAAATTGCGAGTCGAGCGCCACCTGGCCATGCCGGGCTAGGAGTTGTGAGAATATTTATTTAGATTCGTTCAGTTTTATTCAGTGAATATTTAGTTTTATTTGTGTGAATATTTTAGCTTTTTAGGTATATGAATATTTGTGGCTTTATAGTTTTGTGAATATAGATATAGTTTTAAAGTTGTGTGAATATAGTAATAGTTTTTCAATTGTTTACAATTTTATAGCTTGTTTATTTGAGAAAATATTTATCGTTTATACGTGTTTTGATGTTTAACACAGCTCATGGCAGTGAAAGAGTTAACAACAAACAAAGCCTCTTTCTGGGTTGCTTGTTTTACTGGAAATGTAAGCATTTTCTATTAATATCTAAAGTCGCTTTAAACTCTGTGAGAACAATGACTGTAGAAGGAGATTTGATCTTTTCCAGGGTTAATTTATTTTTAGAAATGATGTGGAAATTCGCAAAAAATAACAAGGGTGGATGATTTTAAGTTGGATGAAAGACAAACCACTTTGCTGAAAGAAACCATTTTTGTCCTCAAATTACCGACTTATTTTTTATACCATTCATTAACGGTGGGCTCAACATATTTAATTGTATTGAATAATTTTATGTTTTGTCGGTTAAAAACTCAGTATATGAAATTGATAAAATATTTTGAATGGAATTAGTGGGATTAATCAGGAGCGTCGAGAGCTAGCGCGGGCCCTGGGCAAACATCATTGTCGGGACCCCTTTCTCTCTTTTTTTGAACTTATTAAAACGAAGATTCTAAATTAAGACAACAACGAGCTCACATAAAAGGCAAGATCACAGCAGCAACCGTTTTTAGCTCACACTATAAGCGTAAAGTAACAACAAGTATCTGTTAAGTCTATGAAGTAACAAGAAGTATCTGTTAAGTCTATGAAGTAACAAGAAGTATCTGTTAAGTCTATGAAGTAACAAGAAGTATCTGTTAAGTCTATGAAGTAACAAGAAGTATCTGTTAAGTCTATGAAGTAACAAGAAGTATCTGTTAAGTCTATGAAGTAACAAGAAGTATCTGTTAAGTCTATGAAGTAACAAGAAGTATCTGTTAAGTCTATGAAGTAACAAGAAGTATCTGTTAAGTCTATGAAGTAACAACAAGTATCTGTTAAATCTATGAAGTAACAACAAGTATCTGTTAAATCTATGAAGTA